>NC_050454.1:31566272-31851347 GCF_903995425.1 Onychomys torridus
GTAAACAAACGCTGAGTGAGAGGCCCCTGGAGTTTCCTTAGAACAAGGCTTAGTTCATAAACATTAGCATTTATTTTGGCTACACGGACCCTTGTGTTTCCCAAACACTCTTGGCTGGACCTGGAATGGGTGGGGTTGGTAAATAAGCAAATGCCATCTCTTTGAAATATTTTTTATTATTGTGCTTTCATAAAGGTTTGGAAATTAGTCATCACACACCCAAATGAGACGCGAGCGACTTAGAGTTTATTTAATGTAGGTTGTTCACTGCATAATTAAAGATGTGGAAGACTAGGAAAATCTCATGTATTTAAATCAGAACTCAGTCAAGATGAATCTTATTATTCTTAGTTCCATATTCTTTTCACTAATATTTCCAGCTTGCAATCCTCAAAGTTGTCTTTATTTTTTTTTTAAAGTACTTCTCACCAGGAGATACTTAGTGTTTTTTCTTATTTCTTAAAATTAGAGAATAACAACAAAGTGAATTACAAAATTTTTCAACTAACCACCCACCACACACAAAACTAGATCCTAGAAATACAGAAGCCTAAAGTGTGTGTGTGTGTGTGTGTGTGTGTGTCTGAGTGTCTGAGCGGTGGGATGGGGGTACTAGAAAATGAGAGGTGGGGAGAAAGAAGGTTAACAGTAATGGGAGCTCAGTCATCATTTGCATACAATACTGCAGAAGTAGACAGTTTGTTATATCACTGATTTTTCTCCCATAGTCAGTTTGTGGTTCAGCCTTTCATTTATTGCCTAGCTAGACAGGAAAGGGTAGTAAAATATGCTGCGTCTGTTGTCCATGATGCCTTGACTGCAAAGCACTATCATTCCCCCAGTACCTCTCTTTTCAATCACTAACAGAAGCAGTAGGCATTTGGGTGCTGAGATGAGTGCCTGTTCTGAATTCACATGCACTTAATTCATTTATTGGAGTTGAGAACAGGATGCCAACTATTGTCCACGGCAAGCCTTCGTGCCGTCTTGCTTTGCCAAATGGTCACGCTGGAACAAAAGACCAGAGGAACAACCTTCCTGAAATTATACTTAATGAAAATTTTGATATAAAGTTAGTTTATGTAACATCAAAGTAAGAGTCTTGGTGTTTTATTATTTAGCAACTTTGTATCAGGTTTATATGTTTAAATATGTTTTAAGTGAAAGAAATGATGGTCATCATACCCCATTTCTGTTACTCTAGGACCAGGGAGGCAGAGATAAAAGAATCCTTGGGCTTCATATCTAGACAGTTTAGCCAAAAGGGTAAGCTCTAAGTTCAGAAAGAGAGCCTGTCTCAAAACAGAAGGTGTAGCAAATTTAGGAAGATATTTGATGTTGACAACTATGTATGTAGCCAGCACACACAAATATGAACATGTGTACACACACATGCACACAAAATAAACTTTTAAAAAGAAAACTACTTTTTTTTTTTTTTTTTTTTTTTTACCCTTGGTAGTAAAACTGGTCTTACAAATTTGCATACTGACTCATTCCACATTCAAGATGATTCAGGTATTTGTTGTTGGAAGGAGAATTGTGAAGATGAAATTCTATTTTAGAGAATATGAAGAACATGATGATAAGTCACACATAATATTTAAAAAGAAAATTAGGAGGTTTCAGGTGAAGCATGTCCTAGGACAGCAAGCCTTTGATGAGGACCTTAAGTAGAATACATAAGTGAAGGCAACTCACAGTCCACTGACCTTCAGCAAACAGGTTTGGAAACAAAGCAGCAGATAGAAAAAGCAATTTGGACTTAAAAAATGATAGAAAGTATATTAATTTAAAGTGACCAAAACCCATTAAGACCATAGAAGGTCTAAAACTCCAATTGTAAAGTTTGTTTTCCCTGAGGATTCTGTAATTAATTGGATATGGAATGAGGAAGCACAGAGGAGAAAGAGTCGGTTATGTTTGAATTTGTGTACTTCTGGGCAAGTTGTCCATTCTTTCTAGAGATCACGTCAGCTCTCTGTCAGAAGCACCATGAGAAAACATACTGGATTTTATGTGCCATCCTTTCTAATGTTTACCCTACTTAATCATTTGCATCTATACTTGAGAAACCAACAGTTCCAAACAATTACATTTTCATCCCAGGAGACTTTAATCAATGAATAGGAATTAATTGGCATGTAGGGCAGACATGAATTGTTTCATAAACCATTTTTAAGATCAAATAAATGTTCTAAACAATATAAAATTTTAGAAATCCTCAATATATTGTTGGAAATAAATACTATGCAAAGTTACATGATATTTTTTTAACCTGCAATTTGTATAGAAGTGATAAAAATAACGTATTACCAGGTTAATAATGCATGTTTTTCTTTTTCTTTTATTTCTTTCTTTTTTTTCCATATTTCAAGACAGGGTTTTTCTGTGTAACAGCTTGGCTGTCCTGGAACTCACTTTATAGACCTGGTTAGGATGAGATCTGCCTGCTTCTGCTTTGGAGTGCTGGGGTTAAAATTGCTCACAACCACACCCAGCCTGTAATGCATACTTTTAATTCCAGGATTGGAAAGGGAGAGGCAGGCAGAGCTCTGTGAGTTCAGGGACAGTCTGTTCTGCACAGTGAGTTGCAGGCCAGCCAGGGCTACATAATAAAACCATACCTCAAAATAAATAAGCACCACCCAAAACAACAACAACAACAACAACAACAACAACAACAACAACCACACCCTGAAAAGAAAACAACAACTAAAATATTTATAGGTTCATTTACTAAGTCAGTTAATTCTATGGCAGGAAAAATTCTGTAGATTCTTTTTTCTCTTATACTTTCAATATTTTCTAGTAGCTATAATTTGACTTTATGACTTGACTTTTAAAATGTATCTGTTAATCTTACTGGTACCACATGTATCATATATTTGTTTATTCTTACTTAAAATACTTATCAATATATGCAATATATGTACATTTCAAATGATATTGTACCTCTTTGATAGTAAATAATAGTACCCTTGATTCTATGTAACTTTGAAAATTCTACTTTGCTGCTGTTGTTTTCTTTGGAGTACTGGGAATAGGACCCAGGACCTCACACATGCTAGACAAACACTCTACACTGAATTTACTCTACTGAGAATTTATGGTGATTTAACAATATATTTGGCTGGTGTATTTTAATTACTTTCATTAACTCAGAAGTAGTGCAATGGTAGTGTGTTGATATAATTTCTGCTATTCATTTGCCTGAAGGAAAGTGAGAATTGAAATTTTCCTATGTCTGAGCCTACACATGATTTATATGGTAAAGAGAACCCTGAAAGTATTAACATTTGTCTAATATGTTAGGGAAAGGGGGAAGAAGAGGGGTGATTTTATAAATTACATTTTATTCATTTATTTTGTGTGTGAGTTTGTGCATGTGCAAGCATGACATGACACACTTGTGAAGATCAGAAAACAACTTTCAAGAGGTGGTTGTCTCTTCCAGCAAGTGAGTTCTGGGAATCAAACTCAGATAGTCAGCCTTGGCATCAAGTGCCTTCATTTGTTGAACCAAGTTTCTGGTTCCCATGTGATATTCTTGTATCCTATCACACAATGAGAATTTACCAAAGGGCAATAATACTGATCTATATTATGGCAAGACTAATAAAGATGTATTATGATAGTAAAGAGATAGCTTCTACTTATGTTTGGCAAGCATACAGCTATAACATGACAGTGACTAGGTTATCAATTTAGAGAAGCTGCAATGTAACTGCTCTCCACTCTGTGACTTCCGAGTTTCCTAGCACAGTAGTCACATATTCATCTTTAGACAACTTCCCAATATTTTATATATTTTAGTTTTAATGACCAGAAGGTACAGATGGTGAGGTATAATACTATATAGATGGTATGAACAAAATCTGATACTTCATTTTAAAAAGTCTGTGTTAGAACCCTGGTACTTATGACTTCCCAAGGGTATAATCTTAAGCATACTTCAAACACTATGTTTATCTCCTTTACAAAGTACAAAATAAGAGTAATTATACCTATATTTCATCAGCAAGTAGATGATGAATGTAAGAAATTAATCTTTCTTACCCATGATAGCTACTTTACAAGGGATAAACTTGTCTTCTTTTTAAACAGTAATGTAGTGTGAATCTTAAAGAGTCTTATTAATAAAATCAAACCTGAGGCCAGTTATTGGAGTGAATGCTGGAAGATTAGAGAAGAAGAACAAGCCACAACTACCTCACCTCACCAGTTTCTCAGTTGATCCTGTTTCCTCAGACTGGAAGCCTCTGAGTCCTCATCCAGAATGAATCTCAGCTGAACTGTGATGTTCAAAGGCCTAAAAACTTAACCAGGCTAAAAGCTTCTAGTTTCTGGTCCTCACACCTTATATATTTTTCTCTTTCTGCCATAACTCCCTGGGATTAAAGGCTCACTTTCTGGGATTAAAGGCGTGAGTCACCATGCTTGGCTGTATCCTTGAACACACAGGTAGATCGCGGCCTCTGGAATGCTAGGATTAAAGGCATGTGCTACCACTGCCTAACCTCTATGTTTAATATTGTGGCTGTTCTGTTCTCTGACCCCAGATAAGTTTATTAGTGTGCACAATATTTTAGGGAACACACTATCACCACACAATAAGACTCAAAAAATTCTGTTGGCAAACAAAGATGTTCAATTATTAAATCTTTTAACGAAAAGTTGGAACACTCATGACAATGGTCAGACAGACATCTGAATGTAATTTTTGCTGTGTAATCCAAGTAATTACTGACTATGTTATGATAAATGTAGACAACAGGAGGGTAGCCAAGACTCTTTGTTTTTAATGAAATTTTATTTATTTGTGACCTCTTTTGTTTTTACTTAAAAAACAAAACAAAAATCATGTCCTCTGATGTATAACACCTGTAGGGAAAATATTTTCTCTGAAAAAAATATGTATTGCCTATATCACATTATTATAAAGTGTTGGCAAATTCAGAAATATATACAGATTCTCATGTAATGATAGAAACGCTTAATGGACATGGCTTTAGCATTTTGAATATCTGGGGAATGTTTCTCTTCCTTGAAGTGTCTAGAGAGAAATCATTTCTCATCCTCAAAACATTCAGTGAGGTTTCAAAGTCCTCCTTTCTTGGCAAGAATGAGTCAGTGTTATTTGAAGAGAACATGCTCATGCTTCCCTTCGTCTGGATGAGAAGGGCACTTCATCCAAATTCTTCTCTCTAAAGTTTCCTCAACTAAGATCAGCTTGAAAGAGGAACAGTAGAGGGGAGAAAATCCTGTTAGTTCTTCCCTTATTTAGGCCAATTTAACCTTAACTGGACTGCTCCTTCTGGTTTCATTTCCATGAATCCTGTTGTAGGTAGCCCAGTCTTCCCTACACATGGACAGACAAGTTTTAACTGGGCCACAAGAATATCAGACTTCACTGAGTAAAGTGAGCAGCCATCTTTTCTGAAGGAAACTCCTGCTGATAACAATGGACGCCACAGTTTTACTTAAAGATAATTTTTATCAACCCCAGTCGCCCTGTTCTGATAAGCGGCTGGATACCAAGAATGTCAAAAGGCCTCATTGACATTCTTGCTGAGTGATGCTTGTGGGGACTGTGACAAGAAGTCTAATAAAGCTATAGATGCTGGAGGAGATAGAAAACCAATATTTACTTTGCAGTGTGGACTAGAACGGATTTTAGAACAGTCTGTTCGGTGCTGGTGTTTATAGTGCCAACTTCTTTTTCCCTTGCTTTTATCTTTTTCATGGCTTTGGATCTTCTCTTGAGTACCCAGAATAAGACATAAAGCTCACTGGACATTCCTGAACAGAGTTGACTCTTATGGAGAATGATCATCACCTTTTTATCATTTTCCCTCCTTTTTCTTTCTGTTTTATTATTTTTTTTTAACTTTGACTTTTGCCCTCAAAAATCTGCCTGCCTCTACCTTCCGAGTGCTGGGATTAAAGGCATGCACCACCGCCACCTTGCCTTCAATTGTAAGGTAGTGTATATCATACATATTATTTAGTTATACTGAGCTACAGTGCATTATGGAACTTGAGTATTGACTTGTGGAGAGTCTACATGTGTAGAGAGACTTTTACTAATCACATTTCTCAATTAATCTTCTTGAAAGTGCCCCATGAGAAAAGGAGTATTTTTAAAATATGCATTTCTAAAGAGATTTGAAGGGAAGCTATCATCACTTCTGCTAGCCACTAGAAGTTTATAATTAACAGAGGTGTTTATGCTTTGACAACAATCTGTCGCTAAAAATTTAAGAATGAACATGAAAGAAAAAGCATCCCTAACTTTACCTGTCTGTAAAAAGTCTGTGTATATTATTTAAGACAGTACTACAATTTTTAATGTCTTCAGCATTTATTTTGATTTAGATACCCATTAATCTAGTCTTGGGCAATCAATTTTTTTCAATCATAAAAGCAACTTAATATTTATTAATTTTAGGTATAAACTGGTTCTGAATGCTTACTGTGCGTCATGTATCTTCCTCTCTCTTGAGCACTTTAAGTACAATCTCAGTGTCTTTATGCAAAAGATAATTATTACTTACATCGCCATATTTTTTTCTCTTTTGAAAATTGGTGTCTGCAGATACAGAGGCCCACAGTCAGATGTTATGCAGAGAGTGAGAGACCTTGGGACACTCAGTCCTATATGGGACATCTCCACCAAATCCCTCCCCTTAGGACTCAGGGAACCCCATGGAAGAGGAGGCAGAAAGAGTATAAGAGCCAGAGGGGATGGAGGACACCAAGGGAACAAGGCCCTCTAAACCAACATGACCAAAGCACTTATGAATTCACAGAGACTAGGGCAGAATGCACAGGGCTGGCAAGCCTCTGTATCAGATGGGCTCCTAGAGTTGAAAGGCAAAGTAGATACCGGGAAACTAACTACTCTTAAGAGTGGGCTGCATGCCCAGCAGTAGATGGACAATATAAATGAATTCAATGGCATCTTTTGAGGTTTTGTGGTTCAAAACTTTGAAAAAATATCTTATTTATTACTATTATTTTATAAACATTTATTCGTTTGTTTGTTTGTTTATTACTTCTCTCTTTTTACCCTACAGGTCCTTTGTGTATATATTACAGCTTTCAGGTGAGTGTTTTTATGAGATTCCTGAGTATGCAAATGAGTGGGTCTCTGCATCTATGTTTGTTTCTTGTGCTTTTTCTTGAGCTCTTTTCCTTCTCCCTGTTTGTTTTGTTCAATCCCAGTGTGTTAGATTTTGTTTATCTTATTATTATCCTTTAAAAAACGTGTTTGTTTTCTGATGAGAAACAGAAAGCGTGTGGATCTGACTGGGAGAGGAGGTGGGGAGGAACTGAGAGGCGTAGCAGAAGGGGAAACCATAATTAAGATATATTATATGAGAAAAAAATCTATTTTTAATAAGAGAAAAAATAAATAAAAAATAGAAGTTGGTGTCTGACATTTCTATTTCCAACCAGGAGTCTACCAATACACATTCCTTTTCTAAATATTTCTATTTTTTTCTCTGTGCTGAAAGCCCAAACTGTTCATCCTGTTCACTCTCACTGTTATCAAGTTAAAATGTTCTTCTTGCTGTTCAGTTCTTATCAACGTTGTCCCGCTGACAAAGAATCCAAGACACTGGCAGCTTCAAGTGTCTTCAAGTGTTTCAGCATCAAAGATGAACCCAATGAGCTGGGCCATTTGGGGGCTGTTCCAGCTTCCTGATGTGGAATGTGGTGTCACGTGTTATGAGGAAGACACCAGGTAGCTTTCACCAGCTCTTCATATCATTTGACACAGGTGCAGAGGTGTTATTTTGGTGACAAGGCTATAAACTGTTCATAGCTCCCAGGCAAACTTACAGCCCCCAATAGGAATGGGTAGAAGGAGAGTTAAGCATAAATGTATGAAAGGGAGTAAAGAAGCATTGAGAATGAGATGATAAATATTTGAGACACGGTAGCCTCAAAAATCAGTAATGAAGGTCTTTCTCAGGAGGGCACAAACTCTGCTTTCCTTGATCTTTGCGGGGGGGGGGGGGTGGAAATGAATTGACTTAACTGAAAAAAAAAAAAAAAAAGGATGGCAGCGACTCTGAGTGACCTACAACTACAGATCAGTGTATTGCTCACCTCTCATCAGAGATGATGGTAATTAGCACAGAGAGACACAGCTGGTCCACGCACATAGTGCGCACATAGTGAGAGACTCTGTAACACTCAGCCCTAAATTGGATTTCCTATCAAACCCTTCCCCTCAAGTATTGGGGAATCTATTTGGAGGAGGAAGTGGAAAGATCATGAGAGAGAGAGAGAGAGATGGTAGACGACTTCAAGGAAACAGTGTTGTCCAAATAAAAGAGGATGGGGCTTGGGGATTTAGCTCCGTGGTAGAGCGCTTGCCTAGCAAGCACAAGGCCCTCCTCATCTAAAAAAAAAAAAAAAAAAAAAAAAATCTTAAAAAAAAAAAAGAGGATGTAAGCACATAGGAACTCACAAAGACTGACAACATGCACAAACCAGATAAAATCCCAGCATGAGAAAGGGGAAATGGACACCAAAATCCCATTTGTAACGAAGAAGTGTTTTGCCATTGATACTTCTTGGGGAAGAGAAAAATCTGTTTTCTTGAATGGAGCATCACCACTCCAGGGCTGGTCCCATGCCCAGAAGTATTTAGCCAACACAAAACAAACTGCATGGTTTTGTTTTTGTTTGTTTGTTTTGTTTTGTTTTTGGTAATTTTTGTGTTATTGAGTTTTTTGTTGGATGTTTTGATCTTTTTTTGTGTGTTTGTTTGTTTGTTTGTTTTTTGAGAGAGAGAAAACATGAAGTTGGGTGACAAGGAGGTGGAGAGAACCTGGGAAGAGTTAGGGAAGGGGAAATAATAGTACCAAACTATATTGTGTGAAAACATTATAAAAAGAAGAAAGAAAAGGATGGAAGGAGAGAGACAGAAAAAAAGAGAGAGGATGGGAGGGTGAGTAAATCCCCCAAAAATAGAGTACATTTCTCCACTGGGAAGAATGTGAGACCAGGTACATCACTTTTGTTCTTTCATAAAATACTTAATATCATTGAGTTCTAAGAAAATGAAAGGTGGTTTTACGGGAGCATCCCCTCCCCCAGTCCATACAGGACATACTCAGACACTGAATTCTCAGCACAAAGTAGATTTATTACCCTGGATGAGCAAGCTGGGTGGGGAGCCTGCTCCTGGATCAGGCAAAATCAGGCAACAGGCAGAAGCAACAGGTGTGTTTTGCAGAAGTAGCCTTTTAGAGAGAAAAAGGGGGAGTGTGTGTTAAGGTACTGAGGTAAGTCCTAATTGGACAGGTAAGTCGGTATTGGCAAATAATGAATTTTGATTGTTGGACCTTGGTGTTTAGTCTCAGGAATGAGTCAGTGACCAAATACTGGAATGGAGCTTGGAGGCTAGCTTTATGAATGCAAGCTAACGGTTTGTAGCAAGGAAGAGAGAAAAGGGGAGATAGGGCAAAATCTATCGGCACCATGTTTGCATGCTCAGGCCTGTTAGGGAGCCCTTCAGTGGTGATTTTGGTATAGGAAATAAGACTAATTTGCTAAACAGCTATAAACTTTTCCTCTTGGGCCTTTCAGATTTTTTAAATTTTCTCATTGGCTTTCTTTTGGGCATGTAATTGTTAGAGAAGAGAAAATATGTTTTGATTCTACAATAAAGCAAATGAAGCCAGAAACTTGAAGTCTAAGGCTCCTTCTAGATATATACATATATCCTCTACTTGGTGGGAGTTCAGTGCTAGCCATGGAGGTCAAAAGTCTGACCTGGTTCTCATTGGGTGAGCACCAAGGTGTTAGGTGGTCCATCTTTAGTTCTTGAAGCTCATAGGAGAATGTTTCCTGGCTCCTTCCAACTTTTCTGTACTGTCTGTATCTCTTATTTATAAAAGCCAGGAACTAAATTTATATCTATATCTCTTTAACTGTGGCCAGAATGCTTCCCTGTTTTGTTTTGTTTTTGTTTTTGTTTTTAAGATTTATTTATTTATTATGGATAACAGTGTTCTGCTTTCGTGTATGCCTGCATGCCAGAAGAGGGCACCAGATCTCAATACAGATGGTTATAAGTCACCATGTGATTGCTGGGTATTGAACTCAGGACCTCTGGAAGAACAGCCAGTGCTCTTAACCTCTGAGCCATTTCTCCAGCTCCATGTTTCCCTGTTTTTAAGTGGTGATTATGTTGAGAATGCCTAGATAACCCCTGACAACCAACCACTCTACCTCAGTGTCTTCATCAATACTCACACGACAGAATTCCTTGGGCACTTAAAATTATATTTTCCAGATTCTGGGTGCAAAGCATAGACATGACTGGGGAATCCTTATTCTGTTCTTTAGGAAACTGTCTTGGGCTACTAAATAAGTATGCTTGTAGATATCACCATTATTTTCACTTTTTCATTGTTAGTGAAGTATGACCATACATTCTTGAGTTTCATACAGCTTCGGTGTTATTCAATGGCTTTCCCTCTAATCATTTCTCTGATAAATAACCAGCGAGCAAGTGACTTGAAGCCATTTAGACAAAACCTTTCAACTAGTTGGTGCTGATTTTGCATGATTCATAGCTCCTGCTGCAACATATGTGTTTTCCTTTATTGAAGCGCTGGTAATAGTAATATAAAATTTATGATCAATATTTATATGGAGTTTGAAATTCAATTAAAAATAATCTTAAAAAATCAAGCTAAACTATTGAATTTTTATAATCAATGAAAAAAATCAAACTAAAATTTTCCAGTACATAGTAGTTACCTTAAAACATATTAAGGTAAATGTTTCTAATTGCTAGGATACTTGAAATGAAGTCAGAATTTAATTTGGAATAAAGCAAAGTTTTAGAGTCCAAATATTAAATTTCTAAGCTATTTTTATTTGCTTGTTTTTTATTTTCTTTCTTTTGTTTTCATAGTCTTGAATTAGCATAATTGCTTAGTGAGAAAAAATGGCACTCTGAAGTGTGAATAATTAATTCAATTTCCAATTTATCACAGTTCTATATTGCCAACACAATACTATAATATTTCTTTAAAAAAATCTATATTGATTCAATGAACCATCAAAATATTTTGTGACTTTCACAGCTTGACAATGTTTATCCAAAAACCACAATGCTTACTTCCAATCTATCTCTAACTCTGTTCTCAGCTATTCCTCCTAAATAATACACACAAACACACACACACACACACACACACACACACACACACACAATTACATTTCAACAATCACTAAAGAAGTAAAGAGTCAGAAATTGCACGTATATGTTTAAGGGAAAACAATATTTTTCTCAATTTTAAAATATACTAAGGTCAAGAGGGTTGTGTGTCCCATTGTCCCATAGCAAAACAGAAGTGGCATTTGCTTACTGTTTATTTTGTGGAGTTAAAACAATTTGACTTAGCATGGCCACTTGGCTTTACTCATCTGGTGCAAATCATCAGCTGAATGTTTGAGAAAGGATTGGGACAGAAAACAAAAAACAACAACAACAACAACAACAAAATTGGCATCTAGAAAAAGTAAGGTAATGAAAACTTGTCTACAGTGCCTAAGTAAAAAGAGACTTGGAACCAAGAACCTCTCTGAAAAGAAACACAGGAGTGAAAGGTCAGTTTTGAATCTCATTCCTCTAAAAGTCTTAGGTAAGTGAACAAAGTATCTTAAAACAGACACCATTGTCCAATCAGAGTGTTAGGAAACAATGGCAGCAACACTTGGGTCACTCTCAACAGTGCCAATGGCATGACTGGAATGTGAAAAACAACAGAGGTGAAAACCAGGAGGTGGGGACTCAGCTCTGTGTGTTCCAGTGATACTCAGAATGGAAAAACAAAGGAAACTTTACTTTTTTGAACAACAGGAAGATTTTGTCCCCTCTGTTCCTGCACAGCATTAAGAGAATCAAGTTCATATTCATCTCAATATAACAGAGCAAATCATCAAATCGTGCCTAAAGTCATAATAAATGTGTATATTAAGGCATAATAAATGTGTGTATTTACATGACTTCTCTCTCTCTCTCAATATATATATATATATATATATATATATATATATATATATATATATATTTGGGTGATAAAATGTTCTGGAGGAGAAAAAATTCAAAATAACTAAAATATAACCATTTGATTACAGAATTATACTAACAAAATATGCTTTGACATTTTGGGTGGCAGTTTTTCTAAGTGGCATTGAACATTCCATTGATTTCTTCATCAGACTTGGTAATGTGGTAGGCACACTCTATCCTGTCTCTCTTGAGAGTGCTGATAACTGTTGTCCTGTATTTTTGAGAAAAAAAAATGTCTTGGTAAACAGCTAGTTCTGGATGACTACTGTCACCAAATGCCAAATGTCTGGCATTTCAATCAATACAGCACACACAGATTTGCCTTTTCACCTTAAGTCATCAAAATATAATGTGCACTGCAGTATGAAAGCACAGTGGTGTGTATTGACATCACAGGAGTGCATGTAGAAAATGAAATTGTCAGCACTTCCTGCCACCAGGTCCTTCTGAATCAGAATGTTGGCAATATCACAGATGCTTTGTATGCAGGTCAAGCTTGAGGGCCCTGAATTAAAACACAGCAGTCCTAAACAGAAGCTTTGAAAGTGATTGACTGTACTCAAGACATCATGGTTTCACATTATTACATCTCATATTTTTCCTTTTGATAGTCTTCAGTCTACTCTCATAGAGTCTTTTGGTTGTATGTTATATTCTGCGATAAAATACTTCACTGATAAGTGTGGTTTAAACAAGTTGTTGTTTTCACTGCTTACAAGTGGATCTGTTACTAGGCTTGCTTTTGTCTTGAATCAGCTGTTTTCAAACAGCAAGTGGCACTATAAGTCATACTGTCCAATCCCCCCATTTGCAAGATAAGAAACAAATGTAAAGAAGTTGAGTGATTCATTTTTCACATTAATCATGCATTAATGTGTTGTATTATCTCTTCATATAGGCCTACATATTCATTTTGCAATTCAGTTCTTTCCTCCCCTTTATTCTGTGTTGAAATTCCTGCATTCCATCTTTCCCCACAAATTAATGTAAACAATCCTTAATGGATTTAGGAAGATATATTCCTCCTAACATATCTTCACTGTCAACACTATTGTTACGAAGTCAGAGCTTCTATCAAAAGAAACATGCTTGAAAATTCTTCTGTTTCCCCAGTTCTCACTCTATGTGGTCCCTTCTAGCTCTTAGATTATCTGACCTCTTTGCATTGTTTTTCTTGTACCTTCTGTATAGAAGATAGAGGAGCATAGGAGAGAAATACTTCATTCCCTAATTGCCTATATATTGCATAAATCAGAAATTCGCACTGCTAAATTGAAGGCTCTTCCTAGATACATACATACATACTCTGTTTGGTACAAGTTCAGTGCTAGCCAAGGTCAAGAGTTTTTAAAGATTTAAAGTTAAACCCAACTCATCTATAACAAGGGATATTAATTTATCTGGAATTACACTTGGAAAGAATTCCCTATAAGGACCTGCGAGTTAGATACAGCTGAAAGACGATGGAAGGAGTCTTGGTAAAGGAAAATAGTAGTGGACACATGAACATTTTGCATGGTTTGATTTAAATAAATTAAAGAAGAAAACCACAACTGGTTATTCTGTCTTTGAAATTCATGACTCTTGAATCTTAGCTAGTTTCCCAAATGAAAGCTTTCCCTATTTTTAGGGCATATAGATAAAACGCTTGCAAAACTAGGCAGAAATTCTCCTGCTTCACCGGTAACCTACTTTGAATCTTAGCCTAGCAGAACAACTGAATAAATAAATAAGTAAGCACGTTGTGTGCTCTGTTTAGAAAGATAGTATTCAAGCAATTCACTGTTTAAAATTACCTACTTTTAATTCAAGTAGTTTTAAAAATATAATCTGTACATTTTAAAGTTAAACTTTATGTTACTAAGTTTAAAATTAGCATTAAAAATAAATGGAAGTTATTTCCTGAAGCAAGCTTTTCACCTATAATTTCAGAAATTCCTTTGGACTGGCTACTTGTCAGAAGCCAACCTTCCTAAATATCCCTTATCTAGTGAATTAATTATCTGTCTGTGTATGTATCCTGTTTCACTATAAATTGCATCCTAAAAAAATGCAGTTTTAACAGATGTGCACTCTCTAAGATATACAAGATGAGAATTTACAATGATGCAGAGTGGCAAATAAGAAAAGTGAAGTGCTTTCAGGGCAGAGATTGAGGACCCAAGTCCAGATCTTTATCATCCATTTAAAAAGCATCATGGAGAGGACATGACTCTGATCTTAGCACTGGGGAGGCCAATACAGGGGTATTTCTGAGGCTTCCAAGGTTTCCAGTCCAGACCAACAGAGACCTGAGTTCTAGGTTCAGTGAAAGACCTTTACTCAAAATCAGGGTAGAAAGTGATTGAAGAAGACACTTTGATTTCTGAGCCTAAGCCCATTGTGCTCACTTGTATACATACATGCATGTGAATGCACTTACACTTAACATACAATAACATACAATGCCATAGAACGCATTCTCTCCTTATTAGAAAGAAAGAAACAAGCAAACAACAAGCTCAGTTCCCCTTAATATGGATTTCATCATGCAATTTGTTCCCTTTCTACCTTCTTTCTTTAAGAAGAGCCATGGGATCTCATAAAAATAATATGAAGACACAATCGAAGCTTGCCCACTGCCCATTTGGAAGGTAGAATATGTACTGGGCTTTATACGCTGCTACAATAGTTTTATTCACAGAACAGTAATTCATGTGAAAATTTAGTAAGTGCTACAGCACCTCATATCGCTGACTATAGTAAACACGCACTATGTATAAAATGCTTTTTTAGAAATCAAGCTGAGCTTTAGAAGTATCCATGATGTTTTAAGCTCTCTATTCAATACATCAGACTGATGGCTTTCCCAGTAGGACTGTTATTGCCATGACAGCCCCGTGGGGTGCTGGTTTATGAAACATGGGAAGATCAGAGCTTTCATCTAAAGACTTTAAAACTAGACAGGTTCAAAGTTACTAAAAATAGATGAACTCTTAATCTTAAGGACTTGTCAAAAGTTCTTGAAACAACTGTTTAATCCCCCAAATTTTGTACATAATGATTTTCTAATATGAAATCTGACCTTGTTATCAGTCTAGTGGTAGGTAAAAATTCAAGAGGAACAAACCCTTACTAGTCTGATTTTAGAAATGATTTTATTAGGCAAATTGATACAATTTGTGCTAATCTATGCAGCAGAGCCCCAGCTTAACACTGTATGGTATTATTTTGATTAATTATAATTTTCTGCTTTCTTTAAGTCACCCTCCTAAGCTATGAAATTAACATGTATGCTTAGTGATAAATCAAATGCTATTTAAAAGTATAAAGTAGTTCTTTTAATTTAAAATGATCATGTGTAGGTAATTTCACATTTGTTAACCTGAAATCAAGGTTAGTAAATACATAATTTCAATATCACAATCATTCAATAGCATAGGTAGATGGACAACACCATCTAGGAGAAATGACAACATTTAGCCTACCCACTTTTTTCTGATTTGTTTTTAGTTCTCTCTCTCTCTCTCTCTCTCTCTCTCTCTCTCTCTTTCTTTCTCTCTCTCTCTCTCTCTGCCCCTCTCTGTGCATGTGTGTGTGTGTGTGTGTGTGTGTGTGTGTGTGTGTGCGCGCGCGCACGCGCATTTTGTTCGGGCTCAAACTCAAGCCCTTACAAGTGCTAGACATGTGCTCTTTCACAACCCTGCCTTTCATCTTGCTTGACTTGGTTTAAGTTTTAATTTTATGAAGCAAATTGTTTCAGTTTTCTTGTTATGTACAACCTCTCCCTCCTCTCCTTCTCTCTCACTCTCTGCCACCCATAACACCCCTCTCCTCAGTTGTAGTCTTGACTGTCACCTAAAAAACAAGGATTATCTACTGAGATTTGTTTTCTGGGTTTTAATAGAAGATTTCTTTGAAATCCTTATTCACACCACCCTCAAGGCAAAACACAAAGGCTTACTTGACCAGGACCAGCTTGTGTCTCAGCCTGCATAGTGATGGTTTGGACACAGTGTCATGGCTTTTCTCTATGCTTCATTAGAGGTACAAAGCTTGGTGTGGTCAAACTATATCTGTTTTTATTTCTATCCCCATATGTGAAACAGCATCTAATAATTTCAATAACTCAAGATTTAGTGGGTAAAAATGGAACTATAAAAAAAAAGCCCAGGTAATTATATTTTAATTTCAGGCAATTTCAGAATCTAAAATTCCTACCTCTTTTATAACAGTTATTTCTGGCTTGTCTATGGGCTCAGTTAAAACCTTTCTGTTTTCCCAAGGTATGAGCAGGTACCAGTTCACTAACCTGCCAATTGTTTTTTCTGCCTGAGCAAAGCCTTCATTATGGGGGACATAGCCACGACATCTGTTTATTCCACATGCTTCCATTGAAATCATATTAGCCTGTGCACCTGGGGATAATTGCTGCCCCGAACAAATGCCTTCAGAAGCCAATGCTCCTTCTCCTGCCTTCTCTCATCATTGCCTTCATCCTGCTATTAATAGGTACAGTATTGTAGGGTCTTCATGGTGAGAATGACTGTCCAAAAGTCACCCACATGGATTTTCCTTAAGAAAGCTGTTTGATACACACTTCAAGCATAGTGTACAAAGAAAAAATAGAGACTATTTTGTCTCATGAGGTCATGTTTTAATAATGACCAGTCCTATAATTCACTGATCTTTTAGTCATCCCAAATCAGGCTGAATTTGTTGTTGTTGTTACAGTTTAAGTGTAGCAAGTACATGTCACCTATGCCAATTATGGATCTTCTTAATTTATTTTCCCAATTCCTACAAAATAGAAGTCAAGCATCTAGTAAAAAAACATTCAGTTGTTGGACTTCCCTGTTAGTACTGTTTAAAGATGCTTTTATATATGACTGCTTTTCTTACACAGAATGTGAATTTGACATCTGATGGCCGAAGGCTATGTTTGTTTGTTTCTTAAGATTGCATTGGACCAATAGTATCTTCCTTGCTGTTTCCAATATTGCATGTAACAAATTGGAATGTGGAGGGAACCTGCACATTATTTGATCAACCCTCCTCATTTTGAATTTAAAGTAAGGAAAAAGAACAAAGAGTGATACTGAGAGACTTAACAGTTGACCACTTAAAGTAGACTTCCTAATGCAATTGAATTTTGCAAAACTGCAGACAGGCTACAGTCTCGTATTCCGCATTTGGCAAATTATAAATCTGATAAAAATTGTTTTATTTTTTTATGCCATCAATCCCATCTTCTCTTGCCTCCTTTAATTTTTGTTTACTGTGTTCTCTGTTCACATTTTCTACTTGTCCTCTGTGGATCGCACTCTCCTAGTCTTTTCTTAGTTTGCTATTCTCTTCCTCTGTTCTTTTTCTCTATCTTTCCCTCTCTCCCTCTCTCTTTCCCTGTGTATGTGTGCACATGCATGCCTGTGCATATGTATATATGTTCATGTGTGTGCAGGTGCATGTACAAAGGTGTATGTTCAGGTTATTGGACAATCTCAGGTATCATGCCTCAGATTCTGGCTACTTTTTTTAAACCAAGTCTATTACTAACTCTGGAACTTGCCAAGTAGGCTACAATGGCAGTCCAACAACCCCAGAGATCCACACACTGTTAGGGCTATGCATGTATGCCCTTATACCTCACTTTTCCTTTTCACATGGGTTTTAGGGATTCACCTCATGTTTTCATGCTTTCAAGGCAAATAATATATTGACTGAGTATCTCCCCAGACCCTCTGTCCTTTCTCCGTGGCTTTCCCAAGGTGACATTGGCTGTATCATCTCCTGCAGAAGTTTCTCTGAGTCTATATATGCAGCCCCAATGTTGCTCTGAGATCAACACCAGAACCATGTGTACAGTATTATAAATTACCTCACCTGGATGTCCCTAGCCATCCTAAACTCAATATAACATTCCAATTGAATGAAATGTTTTCATATTCTCCTCATACTATCATCAGTGGGTTTTTCCTTTTACATTTTTCAGTTGGTTACTAAAATTGGCTATCTATGGGGGCAACCAAATAGGGATGATGGAATCTCCCTGGATTTGTCCACAATCAATAGCCTTATCACTAAGTCCAAAGAACCTCCTATTATCCTTACTGATGCCTGTCAAGTGATCTGTCATTCCCCCATTAACCCACAATGCACTGCAATGCCTAACGCCAAGTAGGTAATCCATAAATGTTGCATTGGTGAATAAATAAAATAACAAATGAGTAAATGACTATTATGTTGTTCCAGACTTCATCTTGTTCATTGGAAAACATTACCCACATGATATGTGCTGTCTTCCACTATGGTGATTGTCTACCACTGGAGAGTCTTCATTAAAGCTAAAGTCTCAAGAAATGTTTTGAATGATGAAATCTCAGACAAAAAATGAAATTATATTCTAGCTTTCTATAAATACCTTTAGAATGACTACCCGAGCAATGAGAAATGCAATGGTTTCCATAATGACCAATATAGCTTTTCTTCTCTCCAGGTAGCCATGATCTCTTGAGGCTCACTTTTTTCTAAAGCAGCTCAGTGTTTGTTGTAAAAAGTTCATGAGAGTGAAAATCTGACTACAGATTTTAGCTATAGTTCATGAAACAAAAATCTAAATTACATTGTTCTATAAACTTTATATGAAAAGTCACAGTATGAAAAAAGTAACTAAAATGAGCCACATATTTAAAAATGAGCTATAGGCTGTACAAATATCCTGACAAAGCTACAGAGTCACTTCAATTTCAGATTTATTGGGATGTATGCCCTCTTTTTGGCCTGGTCTCAACCATGTGGTTCTATTCAAATTTGCAAGCTCATCTGATGATTTTTACATGACATATTTATTCTGAAAGGGACAAGTTATATACTGACAATAATAACAACTCATCGTTACCTAACACAAGATCTGTGTTAAAAAAGCTATCATTTGAGAATTCACAAATATTTTCCCTTACAATGTTAGTTAATATTAATAAAAAAACAATCAAGTTTTCAGCAAGATTTTAGAGTTTTTATTAAACTTCCTTCTCAGAAGTAATTTATAGTCATGAAACAAATTTAAAACCCTATTTAATCCAGAAGTTTCTGGTATATTTCAATAAGTATTGAAGAAGCTAACACATTTCTCATATTGGAACTAACAATGCTGTTCATCTTTAAAACATTAACCAACTAAGAATACCCTTAAGATTTTATAAAGACTAAGACATAACAAGACAAAAGAAAATGTAACTTTATATTTATTCTATCAAGAAAACCTCTGTTGTCTGGGGACATAGGTCAGTAACTGAGCACTTTCCCAGCATGTTAGAGGTCATGGGTTTGATCCCTTGCACAGGGAAAACAAAACAAAACAAAACATAGCAAAAAATCACCTTTCATGTCTACTTACATGCAACTTTATGTCTCTCGTCTTCTATTTTTGAGATTATCATATAATTAAACCATCTCTCCTTTCACTTTCCTCCTTCCAAACCCTTCTTCATACCCATCCTTGCTATTTTTCAAATTCAAAGCCTCTTTTTTCATTGATTTAGATGAGAAAATACCATTTTATTTCCTATTAAGTGAACTACTTTATTTATCTTAGCATTTACTCCATTGAGATATACTGCTTGTTTTTGTTGTTGTTGTTTCATTATTAATTTTTAACAGTGTTCAAAGTAATGGGCTTCATTATATTTTTACACATGTGTGTTTCATCTTAATTTATCTACTGTAATAGAAGCAGAAATTCAGTAAAATGAAAGCACTTCTTGATTCAGATTTTTTTTTTTTTTTAAAGATACCATGTAAATTCTGTCTGGATTCTGGACTTTCAGAGCATTATTCTTCTTGAAAGAGACAAACAAAATCCACTAATTCAGAACTAAATGCCACTTCAATCCACTTATCCTTAAGTATTCTAGTGCTTGCGATTGCATCTCTAACACGGAAAACGCTAACCAATGCTGTAAATGTTCCACACACAGGGAGAGATTGTAAACTACTGCTTCCATTAGTGAGAGATGAAATTATAGTTATTTCTCATATGGGAAAATGAGTATAAGTAACAGATAATCTAAGCCTGCCCTCAACCTCGCTGTGTTCAGATGGTAACATCTAATTATAGATTATAGGCTACTGTCATAAATTTAGTTTTGGGTTTGGGAATAAACAGTTCTTAGTGTTGTATGTAAATTAAAAAACTAGTGATATTTGCTTCTCTGGCCTTGTCCAGCAAACTGCATTCAGCAATTTTGTCTTAACTTCTAGGATAAAAGACTTATTCCACTTTTCTCTCTCACAGCTGCTGATGCTTCCTATATTTATAAATAGTCATAGCAAGAGAAAAAAAAACATCCCCAAATCTCTCACACCTCAAGGCTGTGCTACTTCAGGCCTCTCTGGAGGTCAAGAGAGGGCAGTGAGAGGAGTGATGCCCTGCCATGGCCCGCACACAGTCTCATCCATCAGATGAGAGGATTCGGCTCTCTTGTGCCTTCTTTGCACTAGAGTGGAAACAATGGAAAGAACCCCCAAAAGCAATTCTGTTGAATCACTTTGTGGGGCTGAGGTAATAAATGACAGGCCTCGTCTCCCTAGTAAGCACTTTCCAGCACGAATACATTGTTCCTAGGAAATATATTTTATGTGAAATCTTATTTCATACACACAAGGGGTTTAAATACCAGCATATAAAAGTAAAACAAGGAAAGGAAGAAAACACCTAGCTTCATGCTGTGCACGGGGAATAGTTCTTACCCTGACATGGTCTTTATGCTGCATGTTAGCCTACCATGGCCCTTAAAAATCTCCAATGACTATCCTGCTGAATCCAGGCTCTGGGAGGATTTGGATCTGAGCTCTGTGTTTTTCTGTTAGGTCAAAGGCTCAGCATCCTACTGTATTTCAAAACCACCTCTTAAGACCCATTTCAGATTTCACAGTATTCTCTCTCTCTCTCTCTCTCTCTCTCTCTCTCTCACACACACACACACACACACACACACACACACAAACACACACCTCAATTTATCATATTTTTTAAAAAAGAGAAAAAAATGATGAAGCTAATTAACAGTGTTTAAGAATCTGTGCATAACACAAAGAGTTATAACATGAATGTTTTTGAATCCTAAAGTGATAGTAGAGAAATATGTGGTTGAAGAAATAATGATTGAATATTTTCTCAGTTGAGAGAAGGGCATAAGTTTGTGGATTTAAGAACAAAGCTACACCGGGTACAGTGGTTCATGCTTTTAGTCCCAGCCTTCGTGAGATCTAGGCATGCAGATTCTGAGTTTGAGGCCATCCTGGTCTACAGAGTAAGTTCCAGGACAGGCAGGGCTACTTAGAGAAATCTCGTCTAGTAAAGGAAAAGGGAGACAAGCAGGGAGAGAGGAGGAAGAGGGAGAGATTGGGGGAGGGAGGGAAAGAGGAAAGGAGGGAGGGAGGGAGGAAGGGAAGGAGGGAAAGAGAGAGAGAGAGAGAGAGAGAGAGAGAGAGAGAGAGAGAGAGAGAGAAGAAAGACAGCAAACCTAGGCACTTAGAGTACAACAATGTGAGAACTAGAGACTTCATTATTAAACATCTTAAAAACAAAGAGAAAATCTGGAAATCAGCAAGAGACAATTAATTCGTTGCTCAGAGGGGAATAATGAGTCATATGACTTCTCTTTTCTAATTAGAAACAACTGGTGCAAGAAGACAGAAAATCAGCATCCTTAAAATATTGAAAGGAAGAAAGTAATTTCAGACAGAATTATATAGTGAGCCAAAGTATTCTATAGAATGGACCACTAGCATTTGTTCTTCATTCTGAGGACAACCGATAGCAAATAAACTCATAACTTCAGGAGACAATTTAAGGGCATTTAAAAGGGTAAATATGTGGTTAACTATAAAAAAAAAAAACCTTGTTTTTGATGTCTAAATCTGAACTTGAAGCTTTTTAGACATAAGACATAATAGCCATGAAATATTTGAGGCCACTGCTGATGTTTTTGTGATGGGCTGAAAGATGGCAAAAGCAGATTCTAGTAACAGGGGGTGCAATCACGGTAGACCTTGTACTTAGTAAATGGGAGAATCCCAAGTATAAACACAAACTCAAAACAAACAAATGAACAAGAACAACCCTCAAAATGATGTGTAGAAAATGAAGATACGGTAGCTATGATTATAGATGGCTATTGCCATGGAGTCTGACCTGAAGAAGTTGAGAAGAGGAAGCTCTTAGAAGGGGTGAAGGAATGCTATGGGACTGATTTCGTCATAGGCGCCTCTAAGCATGATGATGTAGCCAAGATCTAGTTTAGAGAATGAAGGTGCAGAATAAGGGCTATGGCAAATTTGACTTCCTTCAACTTCAAGTTAATCCAACAAGAAAATCATTTTAGAACAATTACTTTTTCCCTTAAATTTATACAAATGAATGTTTTGCTGAGCATGACATTTAAATGCAGTGGTCCTTAACCCTGAAAAACTTTATTACCAAATTATGTGTGTGATTAAGTCTTCTGTACTTAAAACTTATGCCTCAGTTCCTGAAAAGTTATAGATAGCATTTGTCTAATTCAGCAAAGCCTTTAACATAAATCCAAACTTATCTTGAAAATCACTTTCAAGCAAGGACACAACAGATTTGGGTGAACAGACAACATAGGCAATTTACTATTTATTTTTTCAAAGCTACCTGAGTGATTTCCTCTTGGAAAAATAGATTTTTTTAGAATCTCATTTTAAACTTTGCCAGTATGCAAACAGAATTCATCTGAAGGTTGTCATTTAGTCATCAGTACCATTTTCAAATGTATTATTTCACTAAACTATAAACACAAACTATAAACATCAGTTGACTTGTTTGATGATTGAAATTGAAACTCAGGCTTCAAAAGAACCACCCTGCCTGTGTAAGCAAACACCTTCAAGGAAGAGTTAAGGTGAGAAGATGCCTGGCTGGGCTACAGCCACAGTAGAGGACTGTGGAGAAGAGTGTGGCCAAGTGTATAAGAACACTGATTGCCAACTGTGTCTTATCCACCAAATAGCTAGAGAGTCAGATATTGTAGTCTACAATTCAGCTACTGTAGGAATGTTCTTTAAATGGACAGAAGAATATATGAACGGGCTGAAACTGGCAAAGCATTTAACAGGCAACAAAATAAAAAAATAAATCTGGGAAAAAGTGACTTAAAAACAGTATTTCTTCTTCTTTTTCTTTCTTTTATTTTTTTAAGTATGAGACTTTCCCCCTGATATTTTGCTTTTACTGAAAATAGGTTTTGTTCACATGTAATATATTCTGATTTCAGCTTCTAATCTCTCTACTCCTCCCTGTTCCTTCCCCACCTTCCCTCCCATTGGATCCACCCTTTCTGCCTTTCACTAGAAACAAACAGACTTCTAAGGGATTATAATTAATATCATATCATATCATATAATATTGTCTTAGTTAGGATATCTATTGCTATAAAGAGACACCATGACCATGGCAACTTTTACAAAGGAAAGTATTTCATTGGTGTGGCTTACAGTTTCAGAGGTTTAGTCTATTATCATCATGACAGGACATGATGATATGTAAGCAGACATGGTGCTGGAGAAGGAGCTGAGAGTTCTACATCTTGATTCACAGGCAGCAGAAGGAGACTGTCACACTAGGCCTAGCTTGAGCATATATGACCTCAAAGCCAGTCTCCACAGTGACATACTTCCTCTGACAAGGCTACACCTACACTAAAAGGCCATAGATCCTAATCATGCTATACTCTATGGGCCCAGCATTCAAACACATGACTCTATGGGGGTCATTCCTATTCAAACCACCACAATATGATAAAGCAAAAGCTAACACATTGGTATTGGACAAAATAAACAAACAGAAGATAAAGAGACCAAGAGAAGGCACAAGAATCAGAAACCCACTCATTCTCATATTCAGGAATCCCATAAAAACACTAAACTGGGAGACATAGTGCAAACACTTGCAGACCTATGCAGGCCCTGTGCATGCTGCCTCAGTCTCTGTGAATTCATATGAGCTTTGAGAACATTGATTTAGAGGGCCTTGTTTTCTTGGCTTCCTCTATCCCTTATGGGTTTTATTATATTCATTCTGTCTCCTCTTCAGCAGAGTTCCCTTAGCCCTACGGGAAGGGTTTTAATGGATACATTCCATTTAGGGCTGAATGTTCCAAGGTCTCTCACTTTGCATGTTATTTGGCTGTAGATCTCTATTTGTTCCCATCTGCTTCAGGAGGAAGCTTCTCTGATGATGATAGATCTATGAGCATAAAACAATATCATTAGGAGTCATTTGATTGCTATGAAAAATATTAATTTTTAAAAATCTGTGTGTGTGCTACTGTGTGTGTGTGTGTGTGTGTGTGTGTGTGTGTGTGTGTGTGTATGCATGTGTGCATTCACAGGCACTCATGTGTAACTAGAGATATATAAAAATGTCACAGCACACCTGTTCAGGTCAGCAGACAACATCTGGCATCAATCTCGGCTGTCCACCTTATTTTAGAAAGGGTCTGTTTGTTATTCTCTGCTAGGAATGCTAGCTGCCACATGAGCTCCCAGGAAATTTCCTGTCTCTATATGCCACCTTGCTGAAAAAGCTGTGGTTCTACAGATGTATGCTCCTATACCTAGCACTATGAGGGTTCTGGATATCCAAACTCATGTCCTCACACTTAATGCATGCAGCAAGTGCTTTACCACTGAGCTACCTAGCTATCTCCCCTGATTTAAAACAGTAATCCTTATAGCAAAATTATAGTGAGTGAATGGAAGAATTTTGATTTAAAGGCCTATGTGTCCATTGTCAATTCACTCAAACTCAAAGTTTTTATCAATGCACTTGATGCACATCCTATTTTATTAATATGACTCTATTATTGACATGAGATAATAATGCTGCTTCTCTCTTCCTCTCTCACCTTTCTCTTTCTCTCTCTCTCTTTTTTTTTTTACAAGAAAAGGACAACATCTGAATATATTAATTTGTCATTGAAACAGTTTCCCAGCAAATTAGGCCAATTATAAATGAAGTTCCATACGGTTGCTGTAAATCTCTTAGGTATTACCATCCTGTTCCAGGAACAGTTTAATCAGCCTGAACATCCTCCCATGTAACCAGAGAAATACATTAGTAGAAGATTTTCCACATAATACCTCCATCCAGTGCAAGAATGGTTTTGTTGAACGAGCCCATGCACAGATGAAGGAAGCTGCCTCATGCATACCACAGAGAGGAGTTGGCATGCAGAGTGCATACCAGCAAGTCTGTTCAGTGCCTAATTGCATCTTTAATTCAAATGTATGGGGGGAGGTAACAGAAGAGCATCAAGATTCTTGTAACAAAGTCTACATAATCTATTTGATGTTGTTGGAAAAACAGCACATGCTGTGGGTAATTGCTAAAACCTCAAAGGGTAGTTTCCCAATTACTGACAGTGAAACCAAATGCTCCCAAACCTATAGGAACTGATAGAACCACAGGTACATAGTCATAAGGCTAGAGTTACTAATTATCTGGCCATTGTCCTTTAAAAGCATAATTTCAAATGACAATAACCTTTGGAATAACTGAATGCAGTAGATACTTAAAGACAGTTAATGTCTTATTCAGTGTTCTATCATTATGAAGAGACACCATGACCATAGTAACTCTTAAAAAATAAAGCATTTCATTGAGGCTTGCTTATAGTGTCAGAAGTTAAGTCTGTTTTTATCATGGCAAGAATCTGGTGGCACACAGACAGACATGGTGCTAGAGAAGCAGCTGAGAGTTCTATATCCCGATCCACAGGCAGCAGGAAGAGAGAGACTTTGGACTTGGAAGAAGACTTTTGGAACCTCAAAGTCCATCCCCAGTGACACACTTCCTCCAACAAGTTCACACCTCCCAAGCCTTTCAAATAGTTTTACTCCCTGGTGACCGAGTATTCAAAACTGAACTTTTGGGGCCGTTCTTATTTAGACCACCAGTCAACACAGCTTTAAAAATCTTCCCTCTCATTATAAAAAAGCTGTGATTTAGTGGCTTGGTTGCACTAAATGCCTTTCCAGAACTTCTATTTGAGGCAATGGTCTAAGAGATGGAATACACCACAAAACCGTGTAGACCTAAGCACACCTTCCTTAGTCATGATATGTAGGGTGAAAAACATAAGCACTTGGAAAAAGAATTCCATCGCACTGTCTATCACGTGACATTTTGAGGTCATGTATTTTACATGGGACAAGTCAGAGTAGTCGTTTATTTTCTCCCAGCTATGGTCATCAGTTTGTGTGTTAGTCTGCACAGATGGATAGCTAGGTTTAAATAACAGATGTCTAAACCTTGCTAAATAAACATGAGAAAAGAAATAGATAAAGGGAGTAAAAGTTTATGGGGTTCTAACTGCAATAAAGGGTTATGCAATACATGCTAGAGAACAAAAAGTCTGTTGGGAAAAGGTTGAAATACTTTATTATTATTATGTCAAATTGTTTGGGTCTAAGCTAATTAAAGAAAGTAACCTACAAGCATATACTATTTTAGTTAGAAACTAGGATATGTAAGCCAGCATTGAAACCCAAATTGAAATTACTATTGGGTTAATGTAATGATATCAAGTTTTATCTCTATTAACAGCTCTATATTTTAATACACTTTGTTATAAAAATACAATAGCTATCTAACATAACTGTAAATATCCTTATTTATACAGGAATTAATATTTTATCAATCATTTTCATAGGTTATTCACTTAGTCATCCCTACTATATTTTAAATATTCTAATTTTCATCAAGAATGAGAAAGTCTAGAACTTGTGGGTATATTAAAAACAGTTGAAGGCAATAAAATAAAATAATACTTGAGATCCCACATTTTACTTCTTAGTATTTGAAGAATAATCTTTGGTAAATTGCTCAGTGTATTGACTCTTCAGTCATCAGTCTACCCAGTAGGGATGTTTTCTGTCTGGCATGAGAGCTAAACAGACAGAGCTGATAGTATTTCATATCATTTGCTTCTCAATTTCTAGATCCATGGCAGATGTATCACTCTTTGTGCTCCTTTGTCCAGATAATATACAAATAAATGGATCAAAAACAGTAAGAGGTCAATACAACTAAGAAAGTACTAGCTGATGCATTATGTCAGGGTAGAATTAGGCCAGTTCTAGGAAGATCACTACAACTTGTCTTCTAACTAATTCCAAGGACTGTATGATATTAAGTCAGATTCTGAAAAATTCAAATTATGCAATAAAAGTTCTTCTGACCTATTATCTTCCAAAAAGTAATACAACATAATTTAGAAAATTAATTGTTACTCAAGGAAAGTATCTACACATTTCTTTTCCAAGCCAGCAAAAACAACCTGAAGAAATTACTTCATAAGAGAATGAGCCTCATTAGGACTACCTGGGAATGAGATTAGGCCTACACAGGGGATAACCTAGAAGCCATGAAGAATGCAAAGTTAGTGTGAAACCTGCTGGCCAAATATGGCTGCTCGTTGTAATTCTCCTAATTCATTCAAGTCTAGAAAATGCTATCCTGTAGGTGGTGACAGGACTTTCTCAGATGATGGGTCAGACACGTACCAGCTTTTTCTAGACAAGGATTAATAAAGCAGTAAAAATAACTTTCTGTATTTATGACAAAACTTAATTAATCCTACAGTATGTTACCACTAAAATAAATTTAAGCTAAAGAATAAAGTAAAATCTATATTAAAACTATCTCATATGTTTGGTTTTGCAGCACATTTTGGGTAATATTCACTTCTATATATACTACATAATTATAAATAATCATAGTAGCTTATAAAAGTGTATTTTTACCTTTGCAGATAAGCCTACCTTTTTTTCTGACTTAGTAATTTCCTGTGAAAGAAAAAAAGCTTAAAAAATTAAAAGGAATGGAAAGGGAAAAAAAATCCACATTTACACTCTACAGAAATTGTATTCCTTTATTAATCTGGTTATTTTGACAAAGAGCACAAAATAAATCTCTCTCTGATTAACCATGTAGAGATGCTGCAATTTGGATTTCAGATGACCAACTCCAGCTATCAGTCCTCTCTCAGGAAGAAGGCGATTCTAAAATTAAGTAGCCTGTTTGCAGAAGTCCTTCACATCACTACATTTTTCATTATAAAGTTGATTCCTTTTACTTTGACCTTCTTTCCATTTGATGATCTTTTTATAGAATAATAATCAAGCCTTTTACAGCCAAGAGGTTCATAGAAAATGCTGTTTTTCCTGTCTATAATTTTTTTTGACTTTTTTTCTATTCTATTAGCAAACCTAATTAGCAAAATTAGATCTAAATCTGCTCTCCAAACTCAGTCTATTTAACAACTACACTATAAAGAATTTTATTCCCTATGCTATTCAATTCATCTGTTTCAAAATAACAAATCCATTCAAGCAATATTCTAATTTCAAACTCACAAATCCACAATTTACCTACATGTGTGAGAAGGAACAGCTCACATATTTTCTGGAGTTTCCATTTCCACTTTCATTCTCTGCTGGGCAGGTGAAAGTTTCTAGTCAGGACAGGAAGTTAGCATAAAATTAAATAAAACCTTGTTTTATTTATTTATTTCAGCTTGTTGGCTAAAAAATACGTCTCCATACAATATTACATACTACAGTGCTCAGAGAATGGTATCTTCTGGTCATTGAATTTTCTCATGAACTTAAGATATACAAAGGAGAAAATAGCACAAGTTCATTTTAATCATTCCTGAAAATCTTTTGAAAATAATGTAGTCTCTTTCTCGGTTTATTAAATATAATCTATAGAGGAGAATGAACATATCTGAAGAGAAAAATGGTCTGTCAGAATCACCATTATAAAAAACAATATTTATTGTAGAGTTTGAAGACGATGGTTTAAGTTTGGTCTTACTGCATTCAACTTTCAAAATAAACTTTATCATGTGCCTTTTTGTCTAACTTCTTTCTCTGCTTAACATCTGAAAAAATCCAGATGAAAGATAACTATATTAAATTGTACTCATGAAACCTATAAACTCACCTTATAGGTAACAGATAACTTCCACTTAACAAGAGATGAATTATTTTGATCATAATTAACCACTAATTTGTTTTCTAACTTCCAACAAGAGGTTCCCCTCTCTATTCATTAAGCCATTTCTTGATAAATATGTAGAACATACTGGCATACACACATAAAATCTATTTACTCATGAACATCCTTTTGAGTTATCAGTTAATTGCAAAAGTTTTTTTTTTTTTTTTCCATTCTGATTGCTATGGTTCAGTGTGACTTGTCCTTTAAGGACTTAAGTGTTAAGGGTTTGTTTCCCAGAGTGGTGGTGAGGTAGCTGGACTTTACAGAGCCAAGTCAGATACACTTGAGCTATGAGAATGCCTTCTCCTGGGAGAATATGTAGATCCTGTAAGAGCTAGTGTTAATGATATCCTGAGCCTAAATACTGAGTTGTTCTTTTTAATTCCTGCCCTGCAGTATGGTCTGGACTCCCAGATATGCACTGTGGCACCAGTTTTCATAATGTGCTCATAACTGTTAAGACAACGCCAGTTCCACATTCTTGAAATTCTAGAATCATGAGCTGAGATATCCTTTCTTTATAAAGTAGCAGGCTTCAAGGCTTCCACTAAAATGATTAAAAAATGGGCTCATATAGGATAGAAAGAAAGAAAATTTTAGGATAATTTTACACTAAGAGGGCTTACATCTTTTCTTAATCTGGAATGCACAGAAGATGAATTTGTCACCCCCAAAGAGAAGTAAGAGCAGCTGCATACTTATCTAGACTTTCAATTTACTTGTTAATATATTTGTAACCTACTGAGAATAAACTATTTGAATGATGATACCACATAGTACTTCTAAGACTTTATATAGCAATTGAAAAACATAGAACTTCCAATTTAATTAAAAGCTGTAGAACAAATTTTTAAAATCACTCACTGAGCATTTGTCACATGTCAGCCATAGTAAAATGTCTGCATATTATAACATGTGCATATTGTATTCATGGTATTATTATTATTCACTGTCCCTTATGAGATAAGAATTATCATTTTTATTTATACATATGAAAATTGAGCCCAGAGAGGGCAAGTGTGGTAGTGAGTTTGTTACAATATAAGATGAAGATCACACAGAAATCTGTTAAATGATCTCTTCCTTTCTGTCCTTGAAGCCTCTGGCAATATTTTCTAATTCAATGTAGTGATGGAATTACTAGATGACTAAATTGGTAAAAGATGACAATAAAAAAAGATAGAAATACAGTATGAAGAAGTCCAAGTATCTTTATTTACAAATGATTTGATTATCCACATTAGACCCTAAACTGATGTCACTAGAAACTATCAGAAGTGGTATACACTTTCAGAAAATTGTCAGGATGTAAAATAAACATTTATGCATATGTAGCCTTCCAATATGCCAACAATAAGCACAATCAGACAGAAATCAAAGAAGCAATCTCTTTGTTTCACAGTTGAGAAGGAATAAAACCTTTGGAATAAATTGAACTTCGGAAGTTAAAAGACCTCTGTAATGAAACTTGTAGAACACTCAAGAGATTAGCTACAAAGAAGGTGTGGCCAACCATGGACCGTAAAAAAAGGATATTGTGAAAATGGCCATCCAACCAAAAACACTACAGATTCAACATTATTCGCACTAAATTTAAATGTCATTCTTCATAGGAATAGAAAGAAGCAACCCTACAATTTATTTGGAAGCACAAAGGCAATCCTGAGGAGAAAGAACATTGGCAGAGGGTGGCTGGAAAGTTGATTCAGTTAGTAATGGCACTTTGCACCAATATTGATGACCCAAAGTCTAGCCTTGGAAACCATGTGGTAGAAAGAGAACCAGTTCTGACAAGTTGTCCTCTGATCTCCCCTCTCCCACTAGGCCTGAATATACTTAACTCTCAGAAAATACAATAAATAAAAGTAAAAATTAAAGAAACAAACACTGAAGCTATCACCATGTGGATTTCAAGTTAATTATACTACATAGACATGGTATTAATTTAAAAAAGCACTGTGATACCAAAACAAACACAGGTATGTAGAGCCATGGAACAGAACACACCCACATAAACTCACAAAGTTACAACCAGGTGACTGCTTTGATAAACACGCCAAAGTATACATTTTGCAGAAAAGACAGCCTCTTTAACAAATGGTACTGCAGAAACTGGATACGCGCCTGGAGAAGAATGAAACCACTGTGATGGGAAAATTGGATTTCCTCCTGGGGAAGAGGGAAACCACAGCACTGCACATTCTAAGTGGTAACTTTCAACTACTTTCTACATAGCTCTTGCTTCGGCATCTTGCTTGTGCATTCAAGTCATGTAAGTAAATGGAATTCCCTTAGTGTGACTGGTTTACAAAACAGAATAGGGAATAACATGTGCCTGTAGAGAAAGGAGAAGTGGGGCAGACACTAAGTATGAATGCTGCCAAACTGCAGGACTCTGAGATACCCAGGAAAAACAAGCTCTGAAGGGGCATTTCAGTTGTGGCCCATGGTGGTGGTAGTAAATATGGAATTTTACACACACACACACACACACACACACACACACACACACACACACGTACACACACACACACATGCGTGTGCGCACAAACACACACATGTGCACACACACATGTGCGCGCACACACACACACGCGCGCGCGCACACACACACGTGCGCGCACACACACACACACACACACACACACGTGCACACACACATGTGCGCACACACACACACGTGCACACACACACATGTGCGCACACACACACACATGCGCGCGCGCACACACACACACACACACACACACACACACACACACACCAGAGAGAGAGACACACACACAAGCATATACATACTCTTTGGATGAAAACAGCAAACCTGATATCTGTTCAATAATTCACAATATCCAGTATAAAACTCACAATTGCTACAACTGTAATAAAAGCAAAGCATTGCTACCCGAAATTGTTGTGAGAAAAAGTAACTGAAGAGACCGTCTCTCCTGGGACCCAGATGCTCCGATAGTGAGCAACGGTTTTAAAACACTTTTATAATGACATTTAGGACAAGGAATTTCATGTTCAAAGATAAATAAAAAGATGATGTCAGAGAAATAAAAAAAAATGAAATTCTAACACTGAAAAGACAATATCAAAAGTTGAAAAGTTTGCTGTGGGTATTCAATACTTGTTACAATAAACACCAACACATCTGGATGAAGCAGCTTCACGTTTTAAATACAAACATGGCATAAAATTAAACCAAGCATTACTTTATATACCTTAGGTCATTATTTATGTTCCCTTTCAACTACAGTGGTAAGGAATTCTTTCTTAGAAAGGTAAGAGAGATGGCCTGGTAAATTGTACAAGTCACCTTCCATTAATGTGACTTTCAACCAGTGTGCAACGTGCATATTGGTGAGTTTATTTTTCTGCAATTTTGGAAAGTTGAAAAATGGTGCCTGGTTTTTAATTTTTTTCATGACATCTAAAATGATAGATGATGGCCAAAGTTTCTGATATGGTCTGACCTCAAGATAATAAAACATAGGACTGACTCTCTCTACTCCTCTGGAAAGGTATTAAGCAATAAAAACCATTCATTGGATCAAAGCATGACTCTCAAATCAACCAGTGGCTGATCAGCTATATTCCTTTATAACTTACCTTTATTAAATAGAAAATTTGAAGGTATTTTTAGTACTCTTTCAAATTTTTTATAACACTTTGATGTGGTACCAGAAAAAAGACAGTAGGAAAATAAAACATTCTGGCTAACAGTCTGGTCTAACTTCAGGTACATGCTCAGTTTGAATCAGACATCCTTTTTTTCCCATACCACATTCATAAGTGCTCTCCCATTCTGCATTCATAATTCACTGATAAAATTAGTGTTGCCCATCACTACTGTTTTATGGCCTGTATCTCCTACTATATTTAAACTACTTGAGCAGTAATATTATAAATTACCACTATTTTTCATTAGCCCATAAACATGAAAGAGAGCCCTTAACTTGTGATTCCTAATCTCTAACCTCATCAAACCAGAAATACTGAAGGGGAATGAAGAAAGATGAATTGTATAAGACCTGTAAGGTAGTATTGGCCCATGATGTGTGATAGCAGAAGTCACAGTGGTATGTTGAAAAGTACTTCATTACAATTGTTTTATGAGTTCAATTTTAACTGTTCCAGCTACAGCCACAAAATACATATCTCAGAGTATCTGAAAAGTCATGTGACACTAAAGTTGCAGAAACCACATATTAATCACTCCTGACAAATACGGAACTTCCTTAGTTAACTGTACTTTGGTTAATAATAATTTTAGTGCAATTCCATGTTGTGACCTAAGTATTGAAACTATAGCCTCACATTCTGAAGGATTCTAGCCACAAGGGTATCCCATGCTTCCTATGTAAATGTTTTTGTTCTAAACACAGGGCTTGAGAAAAAGAAGTTGTTTACATGTTACATAGTGTATTTCCCAGAGTATCTCAAAAACTTCTCATCCTAACCCCTGGAAACTCTCTCCAGAGTCCAACAAGTATATAATACTCATTTTACAAAAATGAAAAAATTAAATTCTGAGAGATTAAGTGACACCTTCAAAGATCCATACCTATTTAAATGAGGATGTGAATTCTATGTCATTCCAAAATCTGTACCATTCTATTTTACCTTCACATCAATATAGTTACATTTTTCTCCACAAACTATACTCCGATGGTTTGTTTAGTATTAATCACTTCTCAGGAGGTGATTCACTCGATGGGACTGTGAAAACAAAGTCTAATTCCCTCAAACTGTTAAGACTTGACACTGGGACTTCTGGTGGAGAACTCCACAGCCAGGCATCTAGTATCTGAGACTGCAAATCAAATGTCTACTTGTTCATTTGAGTAGATATAGACAGAATCAATTCAGGTCATTTGCCACTAATTAGTATGTGCTGAAACAATGTTCTAGACACTCTGAGTTCTTAACCTTTTCATTCCACATGTCGAAGAACACAAGACTACAGTCACCTCTTGATTAAATTCTATGAACAAGTTAACCTTTGAGTTTCACATGGCACATGAGAAAGAATGGCTTTGATAACTAATGGAACTGGAGGGGGGAAAGGTTTTTTACTTAATCAAAAAAATGGTTATAGGAAAAGTGCTTAAGTACTTCTTGTGCATGGACTGGAATCTTCAGGATATAGTGAAACCATAATAATTGAATAATGATTAAATCAAAATGTGAAGATGGGCTAATACCTTTTCATGTTCTCTGGCCCCCAATTGCTGAAATGTCTGCTATTTGTACTTAAGAGCATTCCCACCCAGGCCTATTTATCCATGCTTCCTTGGAGAATATTCAAGTTCACCAGAAAGGCCCTTAATAGATAGAGAAAGTACTAAAAATGAGGAGAATCTCAACCTTCAAGGGCAAGAGTTCCCTCCAAAAGTCCCGAGGAGTTAAGAAAGCATAACCCTAACTTAGAGAGCCAATGCCAAGAAGTAAATGGTGAAAGGAAAATAGTAAAAAATGTTTGAAACTATGCACAAAGTGCTTTGAATTAAAGAAAAAAGACAAACCCAACATTTTATAGAAAGCATGACAGTTTCAAAGCTAGCATTACTTTGTTAGTGAATCCAATGTAAAGTTGTTTTGAAAAGAAAAAAAAAACCACTTATTTATTGTACTTAAACTCAGATCTATTTCAGTGGATGTGCAATAGTCAAGATTCTGGTCCGGTTTGCTCTGAGATCAACATGTTTTTGTAATGAACAAGGAGCTACAGAAATAACCTGTGTCTGGAAGTATTTCATTAACTAGGGTATATAAATACTTACCTATTAATCAGTCAGAGTAGCTAGCTTAAAAATAAATTGAAAAAGAACAGCAACATCGGACCTGCCAAAATTGACAGAGGAAAGTGCTGTGGTACAATCCTTTTCTACACTATGAACATGTATTACTCTCATTGGTTACTAAAAAGCTGACAGGCTAGTAGCTGGGCAGGAAGTTAGGTGGGAAAGCCAAACTGAGAATGATAAGAAGGAGGGTAGAGTGAGAAGAGATGTCTCTTCACATGTCCAGCCAGCCACTGAGCAAGCAGGACATGTGAAAATGAGGTAACAAGCTATGAGCTATGAGACAAAGAGTAAATAGAAATGAAGGTTAATTTAAATGCAAGAGTTAGCTAGTAACAAGCCTGAGCTATCAGCTGAGTATTTATAATCCAAGTTCAGCCTCTGGGTCAGTTATTTAGGACTGGGAGGTTGGGACAGAAAACACCCATTTACAGGAAAGACCATGGGGGTTCAGCCCTACCCAAAGAACTGCAAGCAGCTAAAGAATGCTAAGGGCAGGAGACATGCATGGTCTTCCCCAGGGAAGAGCACACCAAGTGGTTGCCCAATAACAAAGAGTCAGTCCTGAAGACATACATACAAGTAACGTACAGACTGAGCAGGTTATATTTAGGAATATATGTGCATATACATATGTGCATATTACAACTAATGGAAAAGAGGTCAAGGGAGCACAGGGAGCTGTATGGGGGGTGTTTGGAAGGAAGAAAGGGAAGGGGAAAATGTTGTAATTATATTATAATATCAAAAATAAAAGAAATAGTAAAAGAAAAATATTTGGGGCAGAAAAGATAATGAAACATTCCCTAAACTCACTGAAGATTATCACCCATGCATTCAGATGAAAAGTGTGATGACTAAGGTTGACTGTCAATTTTACAGGATCAAGAACAACCTAGGAGACAAGGCTCCAGATTAAATCGTGAGATTTTCATTTGAATTAGGTTAGCCTCTGGGCATGTCTGTGAGACACAATGATACTGGGTTAATTAAGATAGTAAGAACCATCTTTTATTTATTAACATATTTATTTTAATGTTTTGAGTGAAATATAATTGTGTCACTTTCTCCTCTCTCCCTCTCTCATTCCACCCACCTAACTACCCTTGAACCCCTCCCATGTCCGTTCACCACTTTCAAGTGGAGGGTCTTGGAATGAAGATGATGGAGACAGTGAGTTACAAGCTAGCATTTGTCACTTTCTGCTTCCTCTCTGTGAATGTGTTTATCTGCCTCAAGTACTTGCAATCATGATGTCCTCAGCATGCTGTAAGCTGAAATAAACCCCTTGTTTCTTGAGTTGCTTTTGTTAAGGTATTTTATCACAGAAATTGGAAAAGCAGCTAATGAAAACAAGGTCCTTCTTTGAAGGTGGAAGGAGAACCAAAGAAGAACATTCAGACAGATCAATCAAAAAAACAATCAGCATCTTAGTCAGAGCACTGCCATTCCATTGATCCTCACCAAGCCTACTATCTCTTTATGCATTTTACTCTGCTCTAACTGTCATTGCGCTTTGATCATCTCCTGTACCTATGTGCCCATGACTCATTTCAGCCACATCAAGTCTTCAGATTTCTGTGCATCCAGCCCCTAGCTGCTTGGAATTTTCTGGAGAAGAAAATGTCATGTAACAGTTTTGACTAATGCTTCTGTGAAAGTCTATTTCCACTCAGAACACTGATGACAACTCAGATGTTTCTCCTTTTTTGAAAACCATTCCGTTGTGTATGTCATGTTTCAAACCTTCAATGTCTTTTCAGAGCCTCTTTTTGAGTGCTTCTTAGCAGTTTCAAGTAGCTTTGCACTTTGACAAAACCATCCTCATCTCTTTTATTATGTGACACTACCTCTTCTCATTTCTTTAATAAATGTTTCTAAACACATATGGGCATTATTTCTTTTATAAGAACATAGGTACCCATTCTTTGATGACAGAAATGGAGACTATTCCTCAAAAACTACAAACTAGATATCAAAAAGCATTCTTAGATGGTGACATGCATTCCTCCCCCAATAATTGTGTTTCTTAAAATTTCAGTGTTAGTGTTTCTACCATAATCTTACCTGGGCCTACAGTTGTGAATATAAAAAGAATCCTTATGTTAAAATTCCACTGAGTCAGAAAATGAATTTACCTCTTCTAGAAAGGGTTGTTACTCCATAAATGATGGGACATTTTTGATGGTAACATACAGATTCCTCCAAAGAATAAAATATTTCACATTATTCTAATGATGCCTATAAATCAAAAGTTAATGTTAGTTCCTAATGTACCTATAATTACAAAAGTGAAAATATAAAGAAATTCTGTGTTTCTTCACTCAAAGACACTGACCATGTTGATGATTGAGATTTTTCTGTCTGGAGAAAACAAAAGCCTTCAAAGTATCTGTGCTAAGTGGAAAATTTACCTTTCTGAAATGTTCACCTGTCTCCCACAAACAAAATTTGTACACAGAGATTGTACCTGTTTTGAAATTGATATCATATATAATATGAAAATGTAAACTTACTTCTTAATACTATCAAAATTGTCCCACTATTCTTCATGTCATAGTCTAATATTCCTCTGAGTAGAAGGTGTCATTGAAAATGTTCATGAAAAGAATGAGGTACTTTATTAGTATTTTCTAATAATATAATTGGAAAAGAAAAAACATACTCAAGATCTATGTCCTGTCTGGTCCCTGCTCCATGCACTCATTAGCAGTGTTGCGAAGATTGACAGGTCAGTTTTGTGAGAATGCAGTTCACAAGCCATAAATGGGGTGGGCAAGTATTTTTCAGACTTTGATTCATTTCACTCACAATGAATAAAATATCTTTGCATTAAAAAGGCCTTTCTCATGAGGGATGCAAATTTACAAGTTGTCAGCTATTAACGTAAAGTAATTTGCAGCCCCTAGAAACTATGTTACCATTGACTAAATGGGTTCAGGTAAAGCAGCTTAGCAAATAAAAGGGATAACAACTCAAAATTTTCTGAATAGCTTTGCTTTCTCTGAATTCATGGCCTCGGTACTCCAAGGGGAAGGTTATAACACCTTTACTGTGAAAGTGAAGGATTCATCTGCATTATATCCAAAAACGAAGGGAAGTTTTTTAAAAAGCAATCACATAGGTTACCTTCTAAGAAGGATCTATTAGCTTAGCCTTGTCATGCAGGTGTCCATTGAACAATCTTCTCTTCCTCATATACTTCAAATCCACACTTTTAGAAATTATAAACTAATTAACTAGAAAGTTTTATTTTTCATAAATTTACCTTAATAAAGTACATGAAGTTATCACTATCGAAAATTCAATTTTTGGTGTTTTATAACATGAAGAGACAATAACTTTGTCTTTTTAGCATATTGACTAAATCTTATGTGGCACAGAAATAGACAAATAAGGTAACACATTTATGAAGATAAAAATTCCATCAGAGCAGGCAGTAAAATGAATGCAAGAGAGAGTCAGCAACAGAAAGAAAACCACCCTAATGGCTGTGGCCTGAGATAATGTTGTGCTGACGAAGAAGAAATGGGCTAAGGGAGGTGAAATATGACTGAAATTCAGAGGCTGGAATTCCTTTTGGGTATACATTTGTAAGTCAAATGTATGAAGTGAATATTGATTTTTATCCCTTTTCATGACTGAAGTATGGTTTTCAAAAGGTATGCAACAAAATAAGTCTAAATTGCATTATATTTGTTATATAGTATGCCAGTTATGAAGAAGCCACTTTGAAAAAGAATATTCAAGATGGTCACACTGACACTTTATTTTTCTTGTACATATGGATCTGATCTTTCTTGATTTTCAAGTTAAATTGCGAGAGTGCACAGCTTACATTCTGTGTGTCTTGGACGCATGCCTGGATAGGATATCTGTGAGAAATAGATGTCAACATTAGGCTGGCAATAGCAATTTTTGAATGGAATGCTACACACTGTAAGCTTTGTAAGTCCATATTTTATACTAAGTTGCCTAAAGTTTCCAGCTTTTGGCATGACTCTCAACTGTTTGATCGTGTTTTAAAAGTAATACTAGATTTGAGATAGCAGTATAGATGTTTTGCTGACTTTATATTTTGCAGGCAATGAATTCTTGGGCCAAGTTTTTCCAAGTGCTAACTCACATTCACTGGTTAGCTGAGTTATTGCCTTTTAACCCCATTATGATGTGCACTCTGGATTATGTACCCATTGTCCTTTGATTATTTAATGTACTTGACTATAAACTAGATGGTCATATTTTAAAAAGATGTTAGAAGCCTTAGATGTAGCTGAAGGACCATTTAAGATGCAGCTGAAGGGCCATTTAATATGCACATACATGGATACTATTTTAATTCTATATAAAATGAAATGTAGATTATATATATTCAAGGGTGTTTCTTGATGTTTGCCAGTATTGCTTTTCTGAAATCATTTTTTATTTTCTCTATTTATCTTTCTGTATATCTTTGTGCTTCCCTACACAAATGGATGTAGGACCTAAAGCTGTGAATTACTAAAATATTACCATGCTGATTTTAGTATGTTCTGGTATTAATTCAATGGTTGTGTAATGATATAGAAAATGAATTTGGCTACTCCTACTTTTATATAAACTATTTAAAATACAACATTGCCTTATTCTCATTTGCTTTCAGAGTGCTGGAAATAAGTATATGATATAGTACAGAATTAATAGTTTATTTCTTAGGACTCCAGGAATTCTTAAGGAACTTGATCTTTTTCTAGAATATGTAAAGCATGGTGAGTGTGGCTGATCATGTGGTCAATTCAGAATAAAGTTGGATCCAATAAATGTTTGCATGCAAGAGAAAACACGCATATAGAATCAACCTGATGTCTATGTCAGGGTTTGAAACAATGCTAAGCACATAGTATATAATCAATAAACATTTGCTAAGTAAGCATGCAGTATTTTTTTTTTTTTTTATTGAAGTCAGGTAGGAGGAGATAAAACATCCTGAATTAGAGTAGATAGTCTCCAGTCCACTCTTTTGCTCAGGGTAAGCCATTTATGGTCTGCTTACATTATCATCTCTATTATTTCTTTGTTTATTCCAGCTGATAATAACATAACCTTCAGGTTTTGGGGTAATCCCCACTTTTTCATGGAACTCTAGCTAAACCTCTGCCAACACTGATCTTCCCTCATCCAGCACACTTACAAGTTCACCCACTGACTTTGACCTTATTTTATTTGGCATCAAATTACATGATGGCTTCCCCTACTCCTGAATTACTTAATAAGTCTTTTATCCAGAGGTTTTATCAACCTGTAAAAATACATTTATATCAAATGTATATTTAATTTGATCATCATACAGTTTTTATTTTGTTTGTTTGTTTGCTTGTTTGTTTTTGTTTTGTTTTGTTTTGTTGAGACAGGGTTTTCCTGTGTAGCTGGCCTCAAACTCACAGAGATCTGTGGCTTCTGTGCCCCCCCAACCCCGAGTGCTGGGATTAAAGGTGTGTGCCACCACAGCCCGGCAATTTTTATTCTTTTATTAAATTGAAATATTCACATGAGATTTTTTAAAAAGTAGTTTTGTAGTTTTTTTCCTAGAAAAAAGTACAAGGTTAAGTAACACTAAGCATGTGTTCTTATTTGTCAAGTATGAACCTCAATTGAACAGATACTATAGAATTAACTGGGCACTACCTTTCCACATCTGGCTTCCCTCATATATTTATGTTATCTTTCTAGATCTTGTGTAGCTGCAAGATTTAACCCTTCATAATATAGCATACTAATATACCCAGCAAACACATGTATGGACCTCACACCCAGCCATTCCACTTTTGTGCATATATGCAAAGGACACTCCATCCTACCACAAGAGCACTTACTCAACCATGTTCATTGTGACTTTGTTCATAATAGCCAGAAACTGGATAAAACCTAGATGCCCCTCAACAGAAGAATGGAAAAACAAAATGTGGTACCTTTACCACATATTAATCAGCTATTAAAAAAAATGAGAGGTGAGATTAGGGGATGGTGGAAGGAGAGGAGGGAAGGGGAACACTTAGGATGTAAAATAAATAAATTAATTTAATTAAAAATGGCATTATAAAATTTGCAGGCAAATAGGTGGAACTAGAAAAAAGTCATGCTGAATGAGGTAACACAGACCCAGATAGACAAATATTGCATGTATTCAGTTATACAGGGTATTAACCATTAAGTTAAAGATAGACAAGCTACAATTCATAGACCCAGAGAGTTTAGGTAAAGAGGAAGGTCTGGGGGAATGCAAGGATCTCCCTGAAAAGAGAAAATAATAGCTATTGTAGGCAGACTGGGAGTTGGGGTACAGGAAATGGAGGGATCAGGTATGGGGGGGAGATGAGATGGAGGGTGAGAGTACAGGGAGAGATGGCTGGAATTGGGGGCATTTGGATTGTGGTATGGAATCCTAGTGCAGTGGAAACTTCCTGAAATCTATGAAAGTGATCCTAATGAGGACTCCTAGTAATGGGGGTTGAGAGTCTCAACAGGCCATCTCTTGTGGCCAGACAAGGCTTTCAGTGGAGGGACCAGTCTGTATTTAATTAATTGGTTGGCCAAAGAGATCTCACAGAATTCCCCAAACAACCCAGGTTGATGATAAGACAAAGTGATGTTCTCCAAATACTCACAGCAGAGTCCCCAATTGCTGACAAAAGCAACCACACAACTCATTGAAGATGAGAAGAGAAGAGAAGTCAAACTGATGCCTACTTGGACCTCTCACCCCTGTTTCTAGTCTCTTTGGTGTGGGAATGTACAGTGCAGTACTAGCTTTTCTAAAAAAAGTGAAACGTAGACAACAACTCAGGCACAAAACATTTGGCCCACAATCTGTTCGGCAAGATACACTAGGACAGTGGTGGCAGAGAGCTTGTGGGAGTAGCCAATTGATATCTGATTTGACCTAAGGCCCACTCCATGAGAAGGAATCCATAGCCAACACTGCTTGGGTAACCAAGAACCAGAGACTAGATAACCCAGAGACCTAGCATAAAACCAAACAAAACAGCTAGTCTAAAAACAAACAAAAATCAATAAAATGATTCCTAATGGTATTCGGCTCTATTCATAGATCAGAGTCTTATCCAGTTACCATCAGAGAAGCTTCCTCTGGCGACAAGTGGGAGCAGATACAGAGATCCACAACCAGGTATTATGGAGAGAGAGAGAGAAAGAAAGAGAGAGAGGGGGAGGGAGGGAGGGAGGGAGGGAGGGAGGGAGAGAGAGAGAGAGAGAGAGAGAGAGAGAGGGAGAGAGAGACTATCTATCGCAGGTCTCCATTAAATATCTCACTCCAGAGCTCAGGGAATCCTACAGAAGAGGAGACAGAACAATTGTAGAAGTCAGAGGGAATGGAAGACTTGAGGAGAACACAGGCGCCTCGGAATCCACTAAACAAGGTGCATACGAGCTCACAGAGACTGAAGCAGCAAGCACAGGGCCATCATGGGTCCTCTGCATAGGTATATTACAGTTATTAGCTTAGTGTTTATATGGGACTCCTGACTATGAGAACAAGTGGATCTCTGAATCGTTTGCCTGCTCTTGGGACTCTTAGTCCTCATGTTGGGTTGCCATGTCCAACTTCAATATGAATTGTTTTTGCTACATTTTATTTATTTTATTTTTTCATGTTTGACTATTCTCTCTGAGGAGCCTGCTCTTTTCTAATTGCAGGCAGAAAGGGGTAGATCTGTAGGAAAAGGGAGGTTGGGAGGAAATGGCAGGAGTGGAGAGAGGGGAAGCTATAGTCAGGACATACTGTAGGAGAAAATAGTCTGTTTTCAATAAAAAACATATTCCACATATATTTGAAAGCCCACAAAATATTTTAGAACTGTATCTATGTATCTCCTAGACATTTTACATTTGAGAGCAGTAAAATGTTTGCATTGCTGATTCATCCTCCTATTCCCTACACACACACATACACACACACACACAGACACACAGACACACACACACACACACACACACACACACACACATATATATATATATATATATATATATATATATATATATATATATATATATATATATTAGCAAACTAGAATTCCAAGTACATGGATGCTAAAACTCCTGCTTCTTAAGCTCCTTTCTCTTCTTTTGGACAAACAGAAATGGGAGAGCCATGCTGACTCCTTTTCTGCTTGATTATTTCCCAGATTCTGTCAAATCCACTGGCAGAGAGAAGAATTGTGAAGGGAAACGGTGCTTATTTCCTGTTCTCCATTTCTATTGCCTCTAATCCTAGATCCGTACTTGATGAAATTATGAACCCCCACCCCATGAGGATTATTGTCCTCAAATTTAATAGAGTCCCTAAGTAGTTGTCTCTCTTTGACTCTAGATTCTGACAACCACTGTCAATTTATAGTCAAGAATGAAAGAATCGTAGAGCCCAAGTCACATTCACGGGGCCTGCAACACAGCATTCTGAAACATTTACAACATCTAAAGACTGTTGGGGAAAGTTTTGGCTCCGGCATGTCTGGCATGCGGCCCTTGAGACAAGAGGCATTTTAACCTGTATCCGACTTGACTTTCTCTATTAGAGGCAGGACACGTGAGAGAAACAGGAAATCTCTGCAGCACTCTTAAAGCAATGTGGTAAATTATAAATTAATGAGGGTTTAGTATGGGAAGGGAATAACATTTGCAGAAGAGCGGATTTCATAATGACAAAAGGGAAAAAGGTTTCCCTTAATAAAACATAACCTTTCTGCATGCCCAATCAATTCTCAATTAGTCATGGCAAAGAGAATGCCCACCACAGTCCATCAAAGTTATCTCACTTGGTTGCTCTTTTCCTACCCTGTTTTGAGTCTGTTCTCTTTTACCCAAGATGTTTCTCGAGTTAAGTTTCCTTAAGATTTTCTTATGCTCCTTTCCACTATCAGAGAACCTATTAAAACTGTGCTTATGGCATTTTTGCCAGGTAAGCCTTTGCCCCCACCAGTTACTGCTTCTTCTCTGTCCAAACCCGAAGACCAATTAGAGTGTTGTATGTAAGCTTGAGGAGAGCAACCTCGAAGAGGAGAGACTTCCCTAGGAAGTTGACCCATTCTATCAGTGTAGCTATTTAGAAATCATACAACAATGTGGTCTCTATTTTTGGAATTTTAAACATGCCACAGAAAAATTTGTTGATGTGCGTTTAACACTTAGTAATTACCAATTGAGTCCTTACCATACACAAAACATTTTCAAAACAGAACATACCGCATGGGCGATAAACTATTTCTTCTGCAGCTTATGATATAACTGGAAGGGGAAATAAAATTTTATCAAGACAAAACTTTATAGCATATGGCTTGGATTTTGGTCCTCCATCAGGTAGACCCTGATGTAAAGCAAGCATTGAGTTTTTCACTATTATCTTCAATAGACATCATTAATTTTATATTTGCTGCTCATCACTGAAATAAGATGAACAAGATGACATCCATTGTGACCGATCTCCTGGGTTACAATCACCATGGTTAAATAGTATGTAAGTAGGGAAGGCATTTTGAGATGAGCAATTTGCTCTGAGAAGTAATATGATTTCAAGATACAGGAACAGTTGGAAATCTCACAGCAGAGCTATTTCAGCAGTAAAATGTAGCATGTTGGATAGCTGAATGAGGAGATGCAAAAGAAGATTTAAAATTAAAGATTTTCTCAGCTGTGAATAGATAGTGCTGGCTTTCATAGATGCAGGGGAAGAATCATGTCCAGTATCCACTTTACCATATACTCATCAGAAGGACCTCAGGTACCAAAGGAAGGTAGCCCTTATTTTTATGTAGGTAATTTTGAAATAAACTATACCTTGTCAATCCAATCTGTATTAGAAACTAAAATTTTGAGTATGTTAAGTATCCAGGAAAGACACATGACAGACAATGGGTTAATTCCCCAAAGCAAAATCTGATCCCCTAAAACAAACACAAAAGAGACATCTAAAGCAATCCTTATTTCTGGCATTCTTAGTGACATTTTTATGTTATGTACTTACTGGAATAGGATCTACCCTTGGCCTGTGTAAAGGTACATGATTTGACTGGCCATTTTTAAAAACAAAACAAAACAAAACCAAGAGTCAGTGATTTATCCAGTCTCACAGGTAAAATTCATGTTTTATACTTGAAGAAGTAACACAGAATCACCAGAGTTTAAGAAATCTCTTTTAAATTTATATCCCTCCTTTCTTCCCCCCCCCCCCCCCGTCCCCTCTCCCACTCTCCCCTTCTGTTCCCACCCACTAACCTACTCCTCCTCCATTTCTGTTTCGGAAAGGGCAGGTCTCCCATGAGTATCAACAAAACATGGCACATTAAGTTGCAGTAAGACTAAGCACCTCCTCACTTATTAATGCTGGGCAAGGTGACCCAGTCTGAGAAGTAGGGGACCAAAATCCTGCAAAAGAGTTAGAGACAGCCCCTGTTCCCACTGTTAGGAGTCTCAAAAGAGGACCAAACTACACAACTGTAACATATATGCAAAGTGCCTAGATCAGTCCCATGCAGGCTGCCTGATTGCCAGTTCAGTCTTTGTGAACCCCTGTGAACCCATGTTAATCAGTTCTGTGAATTTTCTTATGGTGTCCTTGACCCGTCTGGTTCCTACAGTCCTTTCTGCCCCTCTTCTAACCAGTTAAGACAAAGTGGAGGGAATGGGAAAACAACCCCCTCATATAACCTTTGATCAACAGTCTGTGCTGACTGTGGAATGTGCTGGCATAAAGGGTGTTCTAGAGATTGAGGGAGTGGCCAACCAATGAACAGTTTATCCTAAAACCCATGCCATGAGTGTAAGCCCACCTCTGACACTGCCTTGAGTACCAGGACCAACAGGCCGGATGACCTAGAGACCTAGGATAGAACCAAACATGACTGGACCAAAGAATAAGTCAATGTAATGATGTCTGATGCTATACACAAATTGGTGTCTAGTCCAACTGTCATCCAGCAACTGATGGAAACAGATGCAGACCCACATCCAAATATTAGCCAGAGCTCAGGGAATCCTGAAGAAATCCTAAGCTTATTATGGCCTAACATATACTTTGTATTGTGTTGAAAAGCTTCTTAGACTTAGATGGAAGTCTTCAAGTTGGAGACTTAAAGTTTGGAAAACACTGTGCTGGTTAAAACAGACGTATACATGTGTATGCATGAATATGTGTGTGTGTGTGTGTCTGTGTGTGTGTGTGTGTGTGTGTGTGTCTGTGTGTGTGTGTGTGTGTGTACATGCACAGATGCATGGGTGAAAATTCAGTGTACAGAAAAGAAGGTTATAAAAGATCTCTAAGGCTGGACAGTGGTGGCACACGCCTTTAATCCCAGCACTCAGGAGGCAGAGGCAGGCGGATCTCTGTGAGTTTGAGGTCAGCCGGGGCTACAGAGTGAGTTCCAGGAAAGGCACAAACTGCACAGAGAAACCCTGTCTCAAAAAAACCATAAAAAAGAGCTCTAAGATATTTGCTTTTTATATTTATAGTAAGTATGTTTAGCAGGTTTCTTCTGCATTTACTAGCATCCGTTCATTCATCCAAGTTGTATGTATAGCTTACCTGTGATTTTCCTAAGATTCTATCAGGTTTTGGTGGTATAGATATGGACCCTACACAGCCACTGTCATTAAAATTTCAACGTGACTCAACAAGTGTTCTTGGTACAAGCTTGTATGTATGGTGATAATGACACGACTCAGTTGGCCTTCTGACAGGGAAGACACTCCTGACAACACCATCCAGGAATGTGCGAGGGATTTCTGAGTCACCTCTCAGGGGTCCGAGGGCATTCCAAGAAGAATGGACAGTGTGTAAGAAGACGTGAAGACAGGGGAAAGAGCACCAGTAACATAGAGCTCTGATTTCTGCATCTTTGAATAAAAGAAGCAGCCCAACACATCCTTATTTATTGGGGTACTCGCCACATGTGTCTTCATCTCGCAATTGTACAGCACTCCCACACACACCTTCCCAATTTTCCTTCATGCACTTATGTGTGTGTTTCCTCATTTTCTTGGCACCTGACTACATATTACTTTCCTCTAGACCCACAGGAAAAACAGATAGATATCTAAGCAAAGTTGCTTGATAGCTCTTACTCAAGCTTGTATAAACAGTCATGACAAACTTGTGATAATACTTTTGATAAAAATACACAGAAAATGTTATGGAAGTAAGCTTGTACCTAATGCACTGAAATTATTTTTGAAGTTCAATTTAGCAAATAACATCATAGTGATAATTTGTGTCTTGTAAGACATTCCACTTTATGTATACATGTTTGTTTGTTATCTATTTGACAATTTCAACATTGGATTTTTATATTTTAAACTACTATCTCTAACAAATATTTCTTCATATAAACTAGACTTTGGAATAATATCTCAATATACTTATCATAAGGTTCAAAAATAGCACTTTATACTTCTTTAATGTGTGTACACACACACACACACACACACACACACACACACACGAAACACACTCATGTGCCATGGTGCACATGTGGAGGTCAGAGGACAACTTGCTAGAGTCACTTTTTTCCACCACGTGCACCCTAGAGATTGAACTCAAGCCATCAGGTCTGTTGGCAAGTGCCCTTACCTTCGGAGCCATCTTGCTGACTCCACGAATGGTACTTCAGTTTAAGTACCATAAAAGGAAAGTGTTTGCCTTTATTTCTTCTAGCAACTGAACAAGGGTTTGTTTTAATATAGTGGACCATTACTACAGCAGATTTTCATGAGCATTTATTATGTGCCCATTCAACTTAAGGTGCTATCTGTTAGAAGAAAATGAGGAGGAGCTTATCAACAAATTCTGACTTTATTTGTATGCAACTGGCTGACAGGAGAAGGAATTATGCTGAAAGAAAGGCATATTGATTTAGAGTCTATATTCTAAACCTCGGAGACCATTGCTCAGATCACATCTAAAAATGAAGTCAATATAGAGGAAAACATGATAAAAAATTGTGAAAGATGACAGTAAAGTGATATGTTTTAATACTTAGAGCCATCAGTGGGTCAGATGGTTTGGACCCTTATACTTCCTAATATTCTAATCCAACTCACTCTCTTTGTTGCTTAGAATTAGTTGCTAATAAAATCAGACCGACCTAACAGCCCGATAATCTCAGAAAATCTGAAGTCTTTTCAAGGTGTGAGTGAAATTTGGGAAATATTATTGTATAAGGTATTATTGTTAAGGAAAGGAAAACCACTTGTCAAAAGGCTGCTACAGTTTTCAGAATTACATATATATTAAAATCAAAGTTGTAATTTCATCATTCTTTGGTCTTTGTTGTTGTTGTGAATCTTGGCCTCTAGTAGCTGAATGCAATGGCATTAAATCAGGATATCAAGATCCAACGAAGATGTGATTTAAATCCTGGATATTTTAGGTGCTTCTGTCATACAGACGTCACTAACAAGGGACTAAGCATTCATAGAACTTCTACTGCAACTATTGATGGCATTAGGGGAGGATTAAATGGTTCCCAGAAGGCAACAAATGCATATAGATCACAGGTTGTTTCAAAGATGGGGGTTTGTATCACATTTCACTAGCTAATGAGAAGCTGGTCGGAAACTGGTCCCTGTTCAATCAGTGGTATGTTTTAAATTCCTCATCTGGAAAATCAGGAGAAAACACCCTGCTTAATAAAAAGTAGTATACCGCCTTGAGGCATCCAAGCTGAGCCAACATTCTCTTGCCGGTTTTTCTCTTCTATTTCTCAGTAGTTTCAACCCATTAAAATTTTCTGACAAATGTAAATCCTATAAGGCTGATTGGTTTGATTAACCTGATAGAGAGAAAAGAAGCCCGCTACTTATCAACCTTCACCTGACATTGACATAAAGTCTTTATATGGCACAGTTCCTGGGTTTTGTCAGTGGAAGTGGGGCGAGAAACTGCTGTGAGGATGAATAGGGTTGCAGAGCTACAGATTAATTAAACAGCTCAGGAATGATATTGAAAGGCAACTGATTAATTGAACATTGAAGCCATCTAATCAAATAGCGGACACAATAAATATGTTTCTTCAGAGATAAATTATGCACTGATTAGCATATTCATTTATACACTTGGGTTAACTCCTTATATACTTTTAGTGCTGCCTGGCTGGAAATAGCCACCAGCTATAGATTCTCTTTCAATAACTGTAAAAAAGTCTGGAGAACATGCCTCCATACTTCTCCAGATTTGAACAGATCATTTCTTTCATGTGTGAACGTTCTGTTCTCAAGTTCTCAGGTTGGAGAAATCTTCCAAATTGATGCCCCTGAAATCCAGCAGGGCACGTAAGACTAATGGAAATGGGTCAACAAACTATTTCATGGTGAGCATAGGATTTAATAAGAGAGACAGACAGACACAGAGAGTTCGATGCAGGCAGAAGTCAGTGATAAAACGACCAACATTGAGGAAGCATGAAGTTTGTCATATGTGCAAATATATCCTGGGAGCACAAAAGCATAGCCCTTGGGACTTTGTTCAATGTGAGCTTATAGAGAAGAGGCAAGATTATAACTACTATGTTTCAGTAAAACAAAGGTTCGATCTTAAATCTTGAACTTCCCAGAGGCCAGAAATCCAGAGTCTAAAGCAGTTCACTCTGGAACTGTCTTCCCTTTAACGTAAACTGCAGCCCTCCCCCATCTTTGACATGAGGCCACTGCCACAGCTGTGCCACACGATGAATAGCAAGAGCCTGCCCGTTGTGCCTGTGGGCGCACATCATCAAAGGGGGGTCTGTCACCCTCTTGCCCAGAGATGAATTCCCTGCCAACCTGCAGGAGCATAGCTTCTTGGGGGAAGGGCATAAAATCCTAGAGATAAGAAACCTTGTCTTGTCAACCTCACAGCACTGGCCGTTCTAGCTTTCATGTAGAGTCCAGACTGGATTCCAGTAAGTACCTCTCTTACAGAAACTCCAGTCTTACCTCAGGGAGAGCTCTCCGGGAGACAGGGCCTGTGAATGCCTCTCTGCCACTGATGTCATGTGGAAAATAGGATGGAGCCATGGTTACTCATCACTCTGAGCTGGAATCAACTAAAGGGCAGCAACACGCGTAGAGACAGATGTAGTGCTATCAGTGGAAAAGGACTTAGAAGATTACGGGTTTATTTTTAATAAATGTGAAAAGAATAAAAGGGAGCTTTTCATTTAATTAAGGAAATTTTATTTTTCTTTTAGTGTAAAGGTATTCCAGAAAGGTATTGATCAACTAATGACACTATGCTCCATTATAGCCTTTATTGATTCTTATTACTTTAAAACATACACTCGAATAACAGGCTTCATTTCAACACCTTCACATATATACGTTACCTACTTTGCTCCTTTCACATCTGTGTTACCCTTTCTTGTCTTTTTTTTTTTTTTTTAAGTTTATCTTTGGGATTTTATAAATGGTGGAAATAGGGTAAAATCTACAAGTGAAAATTATACTAAATTGATCAAAGGAAAACATTTAGTCAGGACTAAAATGATCTTATGATTTTTATGGTAATAATTAGGTTAGAATTTTAGATAACTAAAAACTATGTTTAAAATACCAAAATCCTAATTTCATTTCTTTGCTTTAATTTTTTTTGGGGATTATAGTCGATTTACATAGATTTTTCCCTTCCCATTCATTCCCCAAACCCTCCCAAGTATACCTTCTACCACCCCCACTTTCTTCCAAATACTTTAATTATTGTTATGTATTTATGTTTGGTTGCTTTGAGCAGTATTTTTATTACAATAGTTCATGACTTAAAAATATAGTTGTGGAAAAATTGGAGAACAGGATTAAAATAGGTAATTTTAATTAAAAAATGTAATTAACAGAAATAGCAAATGTCTAGTATCTTCCTCCTTATATATTTGACCTATTTCTTAGGACATTAAAAAGAAAAAAATGATTACAGCCTTTCATTCTTTTGATATGCTTATTTTGACATAATGACAACAGGAAGAAAGACTGGGCCTTCTTCCATTGGCAAATACCAGTGTTATTTGTTAACAAAAGCAAAATGTTTTTCAAAAGCATGGAAAGTTTTCAGAATTATACCTAAAAAAACTCACAAACATGAATATAACTCGTCTTGTAGGACTGGGACTGATCGTAGTTTGTCTTAAAAAATATAGTCTCCTTAAAATTCTGGAACACTTTTCATTGAAAGGGTTTTTTTTGTTTGTTTGTTTTTGTTTTTTTTTTTTTTTTCATTTAAAGTATTGACTTGTTAGATAACCTTTGCAAATTTTAAAGAGAAAATGGCCTGTGCATACATTAGTTAACCAACATTCACAGGACCTAATAAACACAAAATACATGATGGGTTGATTCTGTTGATGATCTCAGTGAGATTTTCCCCCATTTCTATTGTACTTATCATTCTTTGACAACGTTATGATAAAAAAGGCTGAGGATATTGGAGACTTAATCTTAGACCCTACAGATAAAGGAAAGTGACCTTCATTTAGATAAATAGTTTCATATATTACATATCATTAGATTGGTGAATGTCTTCTGTATGTACACTGGATTTAGAAGTCACTACACATTTGTATGTGTATGAATACACCATACATATCTGTGATTTCTTTCTAGGGATGCTTTCAATATTTCCAAATGATAAGTAACTTTGTATTTGCTGAGGGAATACATGTTGGTGTCATAATTTATTATGATTTAAATCTGCATCAGGGATTGCTTAGCTGGTAAATTTTATATTTTAACCAAGATATCAGAGTGAGTAGCTAAAGAACATAGAACAAGAGTACTTTTTTAAAGGTCTATCTAATTAACAATTTTACTAAATGTTTTGGTTTAATTAGGAACATGTTTCCTTTCAGAATGGGAGGATTTGAGGAGGAATAGGATGATTTTTGAGCCTTTTGCATCACTTTTATACTTAAATATTTTTGCTTATTTATAGATGGTAATTTCAAGTATTCTGTACCATATAAAGAGAACGCAAGGTAAAAGAAAACACAAGCACTTCTATTTTTGAAACATAATATAAGTGACACTTCTTGTTATATGGCATATGTTTCATTCTATTCTGTTACATCTTCAAAAGGTCCTTTAAGGAACTAAAGGTGATTTTGTTTTTCTTGAAAGGCATTCCATGGGCACAACACTGAGACTGGGTTACAAACTTACCCCAGGTCTTCTTTGTGGTCTACATCTTCTGGCACTGTGACAGCAGGCCTTACACTTGGGTGTGGGATGGATTAAAGGAAAGTTGGCGTTACAAGAATATTTGATTTATCTATTTAATACCATGAAAGTAAGAGTTTTGAATTTGGTTCAAAGAATGAAGAGGCTATAACTAGCCTGATTTGAGAGTAAGCTTGTCAGCAAGTGGATGTGCAGACCCATTTGAAGCCTGCCTGTGCCTTTGAAATAGCAAAGAGCTTTTGTAATGGAGTGGCCTAATGTTTAAGACAGAAGCACATGAGGCTTTGTTTTATTATCATTTCAAAAGCAGCTCTCTTCATTATGTGTATTTTTCTTGGTTTAAAATGTCTACTTTTAAAAACCCCAGATAGAATTTTTATTAATGAATAATTAAATCCATTGTAAACCTGTTATTGTTATTCAATATCTTTCAAATAGCTACAGTTTAATTCAATGATTCTCAGTATTTTTTCAGCTTTAGGAAGCTAACTTCACAACCCACTCCATTCAGATCTCTGTATACAGCAAAGTATGGTTTTCAATACAATAGAAATGGAGAGACAGGAAAGCCTGCTGGGATTTGAAGAAGGTCAGTGAGGTAGAAACAATGTTTTAAAAAGTATTTTTGATATGTGCTTGTCTTCATGTGAGAACTGGTGTATAAATTAATGTTTCAATTTCATTTTCAAAACAGTGCATAAAAATCTTAATTCTATGTATGAAGTCTGAAAATACTACACTCAAAAAATGAATAAAAAACATTTTAAAGTGGAAAAAACCCATTCATGTTAAGCTGCAATTTCTCTTTTCTATAATGATATATTTGGATGTTGTTTGTTTTGAGACAGGGCCTCACAGTGGAGTCCAGACTGGTCTGGAATCCACAGCAATTCTTCTCCAGCCTTCCAAGTCTTGGATACGGGTGTGAGACACTAAGTCTGATTTAACTATGGGATCGGATGCCCCTTCCTATGTGAAGGCATAATTTGTCCATTTTTTCCTAGAATTCTTGAATTAACAAAATCTTTTTTTCAAATATTTCACCTTCCCCCTTGACTATGCTAAGCAACACAGGGGAGATATTTTCAATGGCATATGAAAATTTAGTTGTCCAGCATTTTGCAACTCTTTAATATACTTAAAAAACATTTAAGTTTATTCTACTTAAGCCAAAGAGTCTCTGAGAGGAAGATGTTTCTGATGATTCACATCTGTATCTCTGTAATGAAGTGAGCTACGGTCTCTAAGATAGATCATTTCTGGCTGCATTCTAACCTCATATAACAGTATAAAATCATAGGCAGTATCAAATTCAGTATTAACCTAGTTGTAATTTTTTTATTACACTTCCCAAGATATCCACAAATGCATACAGAAAAAAAAATAGAGTGATGATGTCAAACACTGTTTGTTAACTTTGTTTTAATTCTCTAAAATAAATACTAAACAGTATTAATCCAATGGCGATAACAGAAAGAACCTCCATGAAAGGCAACACTCACTCAATAAATACAACCTCCCCCAGGGCAACCCCTTTGAAACAATGCAGCATTCACACAGACGTTTCAGAACAACCAGACTTCTAGAATGACTAATTTGATTAGTTCATTATTTTACAGGCATATTTCACTAATGAGATGTGTTGTCTTTCTTCTGTGAAATGTATAGCAAAGATTGGAGTCTATTGCAAGGGGAACATGTTTTAGAGGTGACTAACTGTTGTTTGGAAAGCACAGACAGAGGTGAGCTATGAGGGGGTGGAATACCATTCCTTTTATTGATCACAGGATGTATTTGGGGCAACATGGTGAAAACTCACAGTCAAGGTCGCCTGTACCTTTAAATTTAACTTCACACAGTGCTGATGAACTACAGCCCCATGTGTTTCCTCCTAAAAATCTGTAAGGCTGTTTTCTTTCAATTGATTAAAGGCAAAGGGAAGTTGACAGGGAACTAATGAGCTATACATAATGAATAAGGTGGCCTTGCTTTCCTCTACTCAGTCTCCTCTCTTGCAATAAGGAAGGAGAGCAGGAACCTCAATCAGTACTTACCATGGGCTAATCTAAGCCAGGAACTTCAGCCATGGTAGCGACACTAGGGGGTCACGTAGTTTACTGGGTTTGCTAAATTATGCATACACAGAAAACTAAGTGAATAGCTCGGAGCTAAGGGAAAGGCTTAAAAACTCCTCAAAAGACTATGTTATGAGGACTTAGAGATTCTTCTCAACTGTGTTTGGTCACAGTCTCACGAACCTTTTGCAAATGTTTAAATGGTACTTGCACCTCTGTTAGTAATCAAATGGTTAGGACTGATGCACAGAACTGAGGCAAAAATCCAAACCTAATTATTTTACATTCATACATACAAAACAACTTAAAGTGCACAATCTGGAAAGGGTTAAAAATACCATAAGCACCAATAAAAATCTGAGATAGTGTCTTTCTTCATGGCTGCTTTCTCCTCTACCATCGCCTTCTTTTCTCTTTCCATGCTCTCAACCATTTCTATTCTCAATCAACCAGATTCTCTAACACCTACAGGGCCAGGATCCCCAAGGACCTTCACCAAACCTCCACAAAAAATAACAGTAACAACCACCACCACAACAAAACACATACACAAAGACAGAAGAGGTCCCATGATTAAAATGAAAAGCAGTTTGGTTACCTGGTGGAGGCGATTTACTCTAACAGTGAACGGACAGCTCGCCTGCCTCTTTGATTTTAAGCAAGGGTTATTAACATGGACAGACCGTGATTAGGAACTGGAGATGGAAGTGTTTGTGCTCTTGGCTAACGTCTGTCGTCCCTAGGGCGCACTGGAAATAAGAGGCAGGAACCTCACCCTTTAAAGGTTGCCAGGAACCTCACCAAGTTTTGCGCTTGACCGAAAGGTTGCATTCTTGTCTCTCCGGGATATATTCTGAGTCCAGTGGCATTTTTTTCTATCCTTTGAGAATCTACAGCGTGGGACTTTTTCTCAGTGCTCATCTTCCTACCCACTCAAGCATCACTCCAAAATGTAACAAGCCAGCAAAGCTCATCTGTACTTTTTTAGACAGTAGACAACTTGTTCTTCAACTTCAGATTGTTCAAGGACTCGTTTATTTCTCATGTCTCAGGTACTCTTATTAGGGGGGGGGATATTCCCCTCTTCTTTGGTCCTCTCTTGACCTGTCTGTCACTCATTTCACACAAGGGTTATTGATTCTGTTTCCCCTTCTAAATCATCCCACAGAGTTTCTCTAATTCTGTGTTTATTTACTTTTTATCCCCAGAAAAATATTATTAGTCTAGTCAACTTTATCTTCATTGACTAGTCGAGTTCATGTAAATATCAAATGGCCTTTATTTACCATTGAATTGATAATGAATATCTGACAGTTTCCTAAAGGTAAGAAAATAGATGTGTATATAAACAATATTTTGAAATAAAAAGTACCCAATTCAAACCCATATTTTCAAAATGACTTTGGATGCAAGATGATCAATCATAAGTCATTATTGAATATATAAAATCGAAGAAAAATAATTTATTAGATAATGAAAATAAATCAAGATTTACTCAAACTTCAACTAAAAATTGTCTCTGAGGCATTAATGTTTATGTTCACAAATACTGTAATAGAAAAGAATATTTTCTAAATTCTTTCATATTTACAAATAAAATCAACAGGCAGCCTGCTATCATTCATGAACTTCATCATTAAACATTGTATCCTGTGTTTAAAGTGTCGATAATCACATAGTTAAGAAATTACTTCTACATATTTTATGGCAGAATTTATGAGCATCTTAAACTCAGTAGTATGCTTCATTTGTTGTATTGAACTCTAAAGCTAAACAGAGGAAATAAATATTATTATAATTGCCAATGCTACAAGTTGGAAGCTTTTGCTAAAAAGTATTGACTTATATTCTGAATGAAATCAGTTATGTCATGAGAGGAAAGAAATAACATACCATACATATTTAGAGATTATTCACTGGATTACTTTTAGATAAAGGTTTGAAAATGTAATTTAAAAGATAATGAAATAAAGTCTGTTCAAAGTAACAAATAACCACAAACAAATGCATAATTTTAGAAAATTTCCAAAACATATTGGTGTATAGCAATAACAATTGATAGCAGAAGGCTTCTATAAAAAAAAGAAAATTAAAGTGGCTGGGCAACGGTGGTACACATCTTTAATCCCAGCACTTGGGAGGCAGAGGCAGGTGAATCTCAATGAGTTCGAGGCTACCCTGGTCTACAAAGCGAGTTCCAGGATAGCCAGGGCTTTTACACAGAGAAACCCTGTCTCGAAAACCAACCAACCAACCAACAAAAAACAAAACAAAAAGAAGTTAAAGTGAACTCATGTGTAATCCATACTTATTCAAAAGAAATAAAATAATATGGTGAAGAGATAGAGGCACTATGGTATTTATCCCAGCACTATTTGTAACAGATAAGCTGTAGAATCATCCTAAATGTCCATCTTTGAATGAATAAATAAGAAAAGAGTCCTGGGTCATAAGAGCTAAAATCCGTTTACCTGCCACAAATGGGCATGGAGGTCAGGACGTGAAGTGAAGCAATCCAGCTACAGACAGAAAGCCAGGCACTTTGATGTGGAATTTAAACAATGTGCACCCTCAAAGAAGTTGAAGGTAGAACACAGGTTTACCAGATGGTGGGGAAAGTAGGTGGGAGGAGGAACCGGAGAGGTCTAATGAGAGATCAGATGTTGCAGTAAAGTAGGACCAATAAATTCTGATGTTATGCTGCACAGTAGTGTGGGAAAAATGAACAATTATTGCACTTTCAAAATACCAAAAGAAGACTTTGAATGTCTTGTACATAACAACTTGCTAAGTATTTAGGTATTATATTAGTTACCAGGAATTTTTTCCACTCTGTAAAGTATAGATGAATCTAGACATCACACTGTACAGTATAAATATATAAAATTACTGTGAGTCAGCAAAAAATGACTTTTGAAGGTTACTAAAACAAAAATATTGAATTTTCATGTTAAATTTTCGTATGTGTAAAAGTAAAATGAAACTTATTTATATCTATCTATTTCTTCCCATCTTTTTCAAAAAAAAGAGTTAGAAGTGATGTGAAACATATAAACTAATTTAATTTTCTTTCTTATTTATTTGACTTTCATTATTTCTTAGCCATGGAAACTTAGATTTCAATTTACATATTTTACTTATGATGCCACGATTCCTGATATGCATTCTGATGATGATTTGTCAAAAAGGAAATGTAAACAGAAAATTAACAAAAGGAGAATAGATTGCACTCTACAAGGATTATTAGAAATTTTTATAACATTTTATTTAATACAATCTCAGAGTCAAGAAGAATTATTGTTAGGCACAAACATAAGGACTATTTGTGCTATATTGTGCCTAACAAACACATAGAAAGAAAAAAACATAGGCATACAATGGCCATCGAATAAGAGTTTTCTGCACCTGTGGATTAAACTAACCACAAACAGACATTTTGGAAGAAAGTTGCAATTGTACTGAACCTGACCTGTGTTATTGTCATTATTACCTAAGCAGGGAACAGTTATTTACACATCATTACACTGCATTCAATACTATAAGTAAGCTAGAGATGTTTTTTCCTGCACAAGAGGATCTATAGAGGTCATGCAAATATCATGTCGTTTTACATAAGGGGCTTGCCTGTTTTTTATGGTTTTTGACATTTAAGTTGGAAGCCTTTTAGAACAAATCTTCTGGGAATATTGAGAAATGATTCTACACATAGTTTGAGAAAAAAGAATTATTGCCTTGGAAGGATCATAATATGCACAAACTGGATTGTTGATGATTCTCATATATTAGGATTGGAATGTCTCCAGTCCCATACTTACCCCACTTTTTAAAGGCCGGAGAAAATGTAGCAAGTTCTGCAGTCACAGGAACCTGTTCTCCTGAAACAACTTTTTGTCCTGCTCTTTAGCTGAGAAGACTCCTTCAGAAATCAAAAATGGGCCACAGAAATGGTTCCTTCTGCCTGGGCTTCAGTTTCTTGTGTCCTAAACACTTGCTTCCTGGTCTCACTGTGCCTCACCTCTGCGAGTCTCGAACAAAACTGCTCCAGTTTCGCTCTTTAGAACACAGGAACCTCAGAATTCCATGCTAAGCCCAGACTCTCCACATTCTCAGGTTCCATTCATTGCTATTACTTTCTTACAAACAGAATTGGAAGCTTAATTTAGAATTGAATGAAGTTTTATCTCCATGGTACTAATTGTTATTTATGTAGCACTTATGTAGCAGAAGCATTCCACATGATTTTCTATATATGAAAAACATATATTTATGACATATGAAAGTATTTGAGTACCCTATTTTATTGATAACAAGCTAAAGTATATTTTAATTCCATGAGCCACTCAAATAATCCAATTAACCAACCAGGGTTTTCAATCCAACTGAATTATTACAACAGGTCATTGATTTTAATGCATGTTTATAATTTAAGTAAAAACTCCGAAGCCTATGTATTTGTTAAAAATAGTTTTAGATGAAAACTATGAAACTTATATATTCTTTATGTGCTGAAATACGATTATAAAATTATTTGGTGCCTAAATACTGAGAAATTAAGATTGATGACATTTATCCTAACTTCAGTCATGGTCTTAGCTATCATCAAGTGAGGAGCTATTTATCTCCTTGAAAACAGTCATTGTGGACGTTTCTGCAACTGCTTCGCTTTGACAATGGGAGCCAAGTCAATGACTAGCTTGAAATCATTGTATATTCAATTCTCATACCTTGCTCTGCCATACCATAACACATTATTCCAATATTTTTGTTTGTTTGTTTGGTTGGGTTTTTTTGTTTTGTTTTGTTGTGTTGTGTTTTGAGACAGAGTTTCTCTGTGTAATTTTGTGCCTTTCCTGGAACTCACTTTGTAGACCAGGCTGGCCTCGAACTCACAGAGATCCGCTTGCCTCTGCCTCCCAAGTGCTGGGATTAAAGGTGTATGCTACCACTGCCCGGCTCCAATATGTTTTTTTTTTTACAGTGTCATTACCTAATATAGTGATATTACCTATAACATTGCCCAGGTGAATCATTCATTAAAGGAACACATATTTGAATATTTTTCATTTCAGAACTAACCAGAAAAATAATATTCAAAGAATAATAACTTTGTACACCTAATAAGGAATACTTGTATAATACTTAAATTCATGGTCATGTGATATTCAATGATTTATTTTATTTTTAGTTGTGTGTATGTGTATGGATATGTGTAAACAATCGCAGGTATCTATAAAAGCCAGAGGTGTCAGTTCCCCTGGAGCTCAATTACAGGTAGTTAGAAGCTGCCTAATGTTGATATTGGGAACTGAACTTGAGTCCTATCTAATGGTAAGCCCTATTAACCACCGAGTCATCTCTTCAGCCTCAATTGTCATATCAATCCCTGAGGGGAGAAAACATTTTCTTTTTTCCCTCATAGAAACTGCATAGAAATTCAGAAATGCTATTGAATTTGCAGAGATTTGCTACACTTTTCTGAACAACTTTGAGTTATAGTAACATCGAAACAAGATGATACAAGTCTCTCAGAAACAAAGATAAGTAGAATGCCAAGACATTATAATGTTGAAAGTTAATTATATCAGAAATTGTGGAAGCTATGAAAACTCAAAAATGTTAAATTAGTTGTAAACCACTGTACAGACTATAAAAATGAAAGATTCTCCATCAACTTTTAAAGCAATAGATCCTTAGTTGCAACATGAAACTCATGCCTTAGGGCAGTGGTTCTCGACCTTCCTAAATCTGTAACCCTTTATTACAGTTCCCCATGTTGTGGTGACCCCAACCATAAATTAATTTTTGTTGTCACTTCATAACTGTAGTTTTGCTACTGTTATAAATCATAATATAAATATCTGTGTTTTCCAATGGTCTTAGGCTATCCCTGTGGAAGGGTTATTTATTCCCAAAAAGTCACGACCTACAGGTTGAGAACCTCTGTCTTGGAGGGAAGATTGCTTTTTTGAAAAGATGGCAAGTATATTTTAAACTACAGCATGAAGATGATTTCACATTCTATAAAGGGATGTGTGGTATCTTTATTTATTTACAAACAAGTTTTAAGTTTAGACCATACCTTTTCATATATATATTACTTGGCTTTAACAATAATTGTTTTAAAGATGCATTTCCTTCTATAATACACAAGCATTTAGGACTTGATTTATAAACATAATTGTGAAAATGAGTTGCTTTGACTTTGCAGAGTATACTTAAAGAATGGCATTTTATATTCACCTGCCATTTGAAAACACCTTCCTAGCATTCTAAGGGACTTTTAGGGCATATGTAGAAAACATCTTTTTCATGTTAATTTATATCCCTTTTCCTCTCCTGGAGGAGGGTAGGATGCAAAAATTGGATTCTGGAAGAGCTCATTATCCCAGGAAGGTGTTAAACCTATTATAAGAGAGGCTCCTTAAATTTTATAGCTAATTAGAGTGTCTACTAACTGCAGTATTAGGCTCATCTAATACAGGGGAGTTAATCAGGATGCCTGTGTGCATAAAAACTTTCTTCCCTTCTAACCACTGTAAATGAAGTGTCCTGATGCTTCAACATGTAAAAATCAGCTAGCACTTCTTTCACAAAGAGCCCAGAAGATTTTTGAAAATTGCTTTATTTTTATTCACTTGGAAAAGGAGAAAAAAGTATCCTTCTAGGTACTAACAAGATCACCAAGGAGTCATCTTTTTCAAACATTCTGGCCATGGGGACTATGAGGCACTGCGGGGCGGTGGAGGAGTAGGGGGAAAAGGGGATAAGAACTAACTTTATCTTTGCCACCAAGTCATACTATTCTCATGGAAACACTCAGCATTCAAGAAAGGAAGAAAGGGTTTTTAAAGAACAGCTGAAGAAATCTTCAGAAGGCATATGAGAAATCATCATTTTCCTAGTGAAATTCAGAGACTGATAATCTATACTGTAAGTGTTTTAAATTATATAACTACTACACCTTTAGAGATTTGGTGTCTAATACTGGCAATATACAGCTGTGAGGGGAATTTTAAAAAAATCTCTAGTAATTTAGAACATGGTGTCTACAAGTCAGAAATGAAATAATCTAGCAAAGCCAGTCTCTAGGAAATTGTGAAGCCAATAATTTCCTTATTGTGAAAAGTGCACTAATACTGCCTGGACTCTGCTTCTCCCAATACAGGAAACTACACCACGTAAGGACAGGAGTTTTGCCTGTGAATGACATCTGTGTCCTTAGAACACTGAACAATAGGAACTCTCAAAATATGCTACTATGAGAGTAGTACTTCTAAATATGTATACCTATGACCAATACTAAATAGACTAGGTTTATATATACATTTTTGTTAGATATACATTTTTGGGGTATGATAGGAGTGTGTGTGTGTGTGTGTGTGTGTGTGTGTATGTGTGTGTGTGTGTGTGTGTGAGAGAGAGAGAGAGAGAGAGAGAGAGAGAGAGAGAGAGAGAGAGAGGAAGAGAGAGAGAGAATAATTATGATGAAGTAAATAGCTGGGTGGCGGTGGCGCACACCTTTAATTCCAGCACTCAGGAGACAGAGCCAAGTGGACCTCTGTGAGTTCAAGGCCTGCCTGGTCTACAGAGAAAGATCCAGGACAGGCACCAAAACTATGCAGAGAAACCCTGTCTCGAACAGAGAAACCCTGTCTCAAAAAACCACACACACGCACACACACACACACATACACACACACACACACACACACACACACGAAGTAAATAATTTGAGAGGAAGTTTGGAGGTGGAGAAGAAGGGTTGTAAATGATATAAAATAGAGTACTTAGATTTAATATTCTCAAAAAATTAAAGGAAAACAGGAAAGAATAGTGCTTCACTGTCTGACGCTCTTGTCTTCTTCCTCTGGGGAGTGGATTATTTATGACTACTGCCAGCCCAGTACTCATTGCTGGCACCAGGCTTCCTCCCTAATACTCAACCTGTGCAATTCAAGCAGGTTGTCCTGTTCCCATCCTCTAGCTCATCAAACTCCAGAGTTGAATATGTTTTTCCTTAGCTCCATGGGTAGAGTATGTTTCATTGAATGAACCATAGTGCTGTTCAGATGGACATGTTACCAACACCACGCCTACCAGATGATTGAAGAACTCTGTAGTAACTGCTAAAGAAACGGCATTGTAGCCGAGTGGTGGTGGCACAAGCCTTTAATCCCAGCACTTGGGAGGCAGAGGCAGGCGGATCTCTGTGAGTTCAAGGCCAGCCTGGGCTACCAATTGAGTTCCAGGAAAGGCGCAAAGCTACCCAGGGAAACCCTGTCTCGAAAAACCAAAAAAAAAAAAAAAAGAAAAAGAAAGAAAGAAAGAAAGGAAAGAATAAAAGAAACGGCATTGTATAAATACAGTTGAGTGGAATTTTTGTTCAGTCTGACTCTCTAAATCATCATGGGAAAAAAAAAAAACAACATTGTCCAGGTTAAGGAAAATCTAGCCAAATGGTGGCAATCAGCCTATCTTGCCATCTTGCAAGCTCTATAGCCTCAATTATTATTATTGTTGTTGTTGTTGTGAAGTTATGTGACCCAATAAACTTCGCCTTCATATGCTCATGTGTGAAACAGAGTCCTCTTATTTAACACTTGACCATAGGAAATACATCTTCTGGTATTCTCATACTTTTGTCCCCCCATATAACAGAAAGACCAGCACTAGGCCAACGCTGAGTCCTGAAATAACAACTGCAGGGAAATGAGGGTAAGTATTCGTCCCCACTCAGAAATGGCCTGCATTGTTTGTGTCATCCTTCTCAGTTACTCCGACTAAACTGCTAAAGAGGAAGAGCATTCATTTTCCTGCCAAGAGTTTTGGGTGGTATGTTCACCCTTGGCAAACTTGCCAGTGTTGTTGACTCTGGCAGTGAGGTAAGCTATGATCAAACCCTAGTTTGTTTGACCAGTAGAAAACAACCATGGCAAGTTTTAGGACCTGAAAGAACAATGCATTCCAAAAAGAGTATTCAAATGTATTCAGTCATGTCCTTATTTTACAATTAAAGGCAGTGAGGGGACAGGTCGATACAGTGTCAAGATAAGTGGCGGAGGCCGTTCTGTAATGTGACAAGGCACATTGTGATTTTTATTAGTTCCCATATGCTGCTTCTTGCAGAGATGCTTTTAAATCACGAAAGAATTTTAAAAGATGATTGGATCTTAGATTTCTAGTCACATGTAGAAATCCAATTTAGTTTCTCCATCCCTGTGATAATGCATGAGCAGAGTGGCAAGGCATTTTACAGTGTGCTCCACTAAATAAGAGCTGGCTAAACAGTGGATTCATTAGCACCCTCAAAATCCAATATAAACTTAATCCAAGAGTTAAGTCATAAACATTCATTTCTGTAGAATTAGTTATCTTTTAGGTTGATGGAACATAATTTATCTAATGCTTCTTTGGTGTCCTGACAAATTTAATTTATCCCTCCTTACTGGTAAGAACAGGTCTATGAATTACTTCAGTAATTGCCCAAGAGGATTAAAAGGCCAATGTAGAATATATTTGCATATATTAATATATGAAAATTTTACTGAGGAAACCTTAAGTCTGAGAGAAAAATATTCCCTATCATATATTTTTAAAATAAAGACAAGCTATTTTACATTAAAGTCCAATTTAAGAGAAGCAGATGTTACAAAGCCAGCTGTTAAGTGGAAGCACATTTCCTTCTAATTTATCACAAACTCTAAAGAGATAAAAGAATTAGTTAAGATGAAATGCTGTGTGTTTGAAAATTTACCCCAAATTATACTTTATCTTTCTTAATGTTTCCTCAGTTCGATATCAACCATAAAAACAATCGGTAGCTATACTAAATAACCATAGTGCATGTCAGAGAAGGAGTACTTTGAAGTTTCCCGGATGAAAGACTCGGTGTTAATATAACATATTATTAACCCCATGAATATCAAAGAATTTAAAGAGAAACTTACTGCATGGAGAAACTAGACATGATTTAAAAGCCTATATGAATCATAAAGAATTCCTCATGTGAATGCAACCATGGTCTTATATTTAAGGGCTGTAAGCCTTGCAGTTAAGAGTTTCCTGAGTAGTTCCTTTGGAAAAGCAGTAAGTAGTTGATATCTGGGGAGATAGAAACAGTGCCAACTAACTACTTCAATTGTTCTTAATTAATCTCTTTCCTAGCAACAGATCCAGAAGCACTTCCATGAAGTGGAATAAAGACTTGAATTCCAGACTCACTCTAACACAGAGACACCCTATCTCAAAAAACAAATGTCTGTATATGTTTGTGCAACAATCCCTGTAATAACACCAGTTTGTGGCAGTCATTTGTTGTGCTCATATTACGCAAAGACCATTGTTGTTCTATGATGAAAAGGGCAGCAATCAGACCACCAGATGTCCATCACACAAGTTGAAGACATTGCCTATCATTCAGTTTTCGGCATGCCAGCTCGTGTATATCATTTCATGAGGTGATGAATGGAATACTGAGCTCTGTTTAAACGTTCAGCCTTCTTAGCACCATGCATTAGAGATAACAAAGGAATTTGGTAGGTGGACATAGTTCTTATGAATGCATTCTGTGTAATGTGCTTCTCAAGTTCTCATGGAAAAGCAAGTTGCTGAATTGCTGGAGTGATTTAACCAGGGAATGTTCTGATGGAAAAACTGCACACTAAACATCTATTGATCAATTTGGCACATTTCGTCTTTAAGTTTGCCATCAAGGACTTAGTCATTGTTCATAGTATCTGTGACAAGCATCTTGAATTCCCAGAAGAACTAAACTCATAGCAATTGTAGGAATTTATCTCATACAGTAACATGCTCATTATAGTTATAAATACAAGTTTCCACTTTCTTTGTAAGATGAAAAGGTGATAAGTAAATTAAATGTCCATTGCCCTATGTGACCAATGTCTTGAAATACTGTGAACAAAGTTCTTCAGCTTAATATACTTGAAAATATTTTTCATGCTAATATAGTTGAGAAAAGTGTATATATACATATATACAGCTAGTTAATATCTACATGTATTGGGCCAGGCAATGTGACACATGCCTTTAATCTCAGCACTTGGGAGCCAGAGGCAGGCAGATCTCTTGAGATTGAGAGCAGCTTGATCTACAAGGCAAGTTTCAGGCCTGGAAAAACTACACAGAGACATCTTTTGTTGTATTCACTGTACAAAGACCATTTTTGTTCTAGAATGCAAAAGGCAGCAATTGAGGGGGAAACATTAGCTAAAGAAATAGAAGCTGGTGTCCTAGAATTCAAAATATTAATAAGGAATTTGATGTCTGCAAAGCACTGTGGCTGTTAGGCATTGTATTCATCATTTAATTGTCATTCAGATTTTATGAGGTAGACATATTATTTCTGGTACATAAAGGAGGGACAGAGCCTTGGAATACTTGTGAGGAAAACAATTATCTACATCTACTTTATAAAAGACTGAGAACTGGGATATCTACCAAAGTTGCCTGAATCTATAGCTGCAGACATTTTCACTACAAGCCACTACCTCACTCAGAAGCAACTTTCTAAGAGTCTTGTGGTAGACACTGTTTCATTCAGGATTGTATTTGGAACATAAAATGTAAACAATGAACTATGCTTAATTACACTTTATACATTATTTTCAGAAAAACTTTTCAGTTTGAGTTATAACACTAACAAAAAGATCTGTACATGCATGAATTCATAGAGGCTTCACACAAACTCTAAAACAACTGTTTTTGCAATTTGTATTCTCTACAATTCTACATATTTCTATTTGCAAAAGCATTTCCCTGGAAAGCTCCTCTTTATATGAAAGAGTCTCCTTTTTACTGAACATTGACCAAGACTAAACTCCTGTGTGTATCTAGTCTAAATGCAGATACATGAAATTTATAGTATGAATCAATTCTTTCATTTTACAGACCTGATCATTATTACATTTCAAATTTTGTTGCTTGAACTCATTCATATTGGATGCACATGTTCAAGAAAAGTATTCATTAGCTAACATTTTATTATACTGTAAGATGTGTGCAGAGTAAATTACTGTCTTATATTTTAAGTGATTTCATCATCATCTGGGATAAAATAACTCCTGAACTATGGTTTAATGATAATTTTGGTTATTTCACTTGCTGTCATAATTCATAACAAAACAAAGTGAACACTGGTTTCAGAAACAGTGAACATGCCCATGAGAACTATATGAGGCATTTTCCTCCTGTAGTTATGATAGATTGACGTCTCCATTGACCTCCAAATTCCTTACTCCTTTCTATACATACTACATGTGCCAGGAGACTTTGTGTTTCTCCTCACACTTTAAGAGATGAGGCACAAGTCATAAAACACTTCTGAATTTAAGATCATCTTGCTTTGCTGACTGGAATGCTAGCAATCATGTTGGATACCAAAGCTTGAGAAAAGTACTTAGGTTTTTCTTTTCAGTTGAGCTCTTGGCTGTCTCCATGAAGCTATGCTCAGGCTGCCTACTCCCTGATGAGAGACAATCCTGACCCTGACTGAGTCACACTAGCTATGCCACCAAAGGCATAGTCTGGAACAGGTGACCATACCTGACTGCAAACCCTCCATCCTGTCCATGCCACACAGACATCTGTAAGAAGAGGCAAAGTTAACCAGATGTAGCTCAGGTCAATTGATCCTTTTTGCTTGAGACCAAGACTGATGGTTTTGTGTAATCCCACATGACTTGGCATTATCTAAGTTTTATGCTCTTATCTTGTTGTGAAACCTCCTCCCACTCCCACATGAGTGTAGGTGGTGAACTCCAAATAAGGATCAAGTAGATCTGGATAAAGTATGATTATTCTTTTAAATTAAGAAGTCTACTAGCCCATTTCTACACTTCGATTTACTTTAAATGATAATTTACTGAATATCAACGATGTTTCTGTTATGCTACCAGGAATTGCACTTACAAATAAGTCCTTCCAACAGCAAGTTGAATGCTTGAGAAAGCAAAATACATAGCAGTGATGAACTGAAAGCCTAAGTGTAACTAAATATCCATGACTCCTTCCCAACACTAAATGATTAAGACTTAAATGGAGAACTGATAGATCTTCCACACAAAAAAAACACTCCAATAGATGGTCTACCTACAAAGAGGCAGCATATAAAAACTGAAACCTCACCCATTAGAAAGAACAGCTTTGGTGATGAACTGAAAGCCTAAGTGTAACTAAATATCCATGACTCCTTCCCAACACTAAATGATTAAGACTTAAATGGAGAACTGATAGATCTTCCACACACAAAAAAACACTCCAATAGATGGTCTACCTACAAAGAGGCAGCATATAAAAACTGAAACCTCACCCATTAGAAAGAACAGCTTTGGGGACAGGAGGTGTGGAATTTGCATACAATCACCATATATGTATGCTTTGTGTGGTGACTGCATTCCAAAAAGTACATGAAAATCATGGAGGAAAAGAGTAACTGGAGAACTTTGACAACTACTGATTTTCCAAGTGATCTAAATTAGTATCAACCACAATGAGAGACACAGGGACTCGGAGATTAGGCACACTGGGTATAATATGTTATGAATACCATTTAGCCTGCATGGTTTCCCTGCACTAGCATTACTCCAAGCCCCATATCACCACTAGACAAATTCCCAACGAAAGAATATTATTCCAAACATCTGTCCAGTACCCCTCAAAACGACAAAGATGACAATAAAAAAAAAAAAAATCTGAGCAAGTCTTATATCTAAACAGAAGCTAATGTGACCAGATCAGCAAATGAGACAAGGAATTAAATGTCCTCTAGAAAGATTGTCTCTTTTGAAATTAAGAAAATGTGAATAAGTATGAATTTCATCAATACTAATTAATTAATAAAAATAGTAATTCACTAATATAGTGTATAAGTATTGCACATGAATTGTAACAAATGTACCATAAAAGACGATGCCGGTGATAGGAGAAACTCACTATGGACAATGAAATATGGTCTTACTGTATAAATCCACAAATATACTGAAGTTAAAGTTTTGTCTAAAAATACGTTGTCCAAAGGGGCTGGAGCTCATGGAGTATGGTGCTTGCACACAAAAACGTAAATTTGTATCCCCCAATATCCAAGAAGAAGCTGGGCATGGTAGAACACATCTGTATTCTCAGCTAAACTGAGGAAGTGGAGATTATACTGACAATCAGATTTCCAAAGTTCATTGGCCTACCAGTTAAACCAAGGCACAGAGTTCCAGATAGTAGTGAAAAAAAAAATCTGCCTCAAAAAAGTAAGGTGAGGAGTGATAGAGGAAAGAATCCAATTCTGAGCCTTGGTCTCCACGCACACACTCATACTTGTTCAAACACCCATCTGTGTACACATACACACACGCACATGTATATAAATGAAAAAAAAAACTATAGTGTTTATGAAACTACATACAATAAATTATGTACTTTTATAGTCACTAACCTCTGCAGATTCAAGGTTTTGAAGGGCTGATTACACTCGACTAATTTTGTTTTTAATGTGCTGTTGATTTCTTGATTTCTTTTTTATCATCACTTCCATTGTCAAGCAGGTTCTTTTGGACTTTCAAGTGTCATTTTAAAAATTTCAAAATTTGATTTACCTAACAGTGCCAATGCAGAAATGAATTTAGCAGACAACTAATTACTACATGTAAATAAAATAATATTCCAGTTTAAAACATAATATAAATTTCATGGATGAAATCAGTTTAATTCTATGATGCATTTAAATGAATAGAATCCATTCAGTTTTTGAAATAACATGCAAATTGCATCATCAATTGGCTTTTGCAAACAGTTTCTAAAATTATTATTGAATATCACTTCTTGTCACACTCTCTCTGGAGAAGATTAATGGTATGATCACAGAGACACCAGCTGTTTCAATACTGCTTTGTATTTACAGTGCTAGCTTAATAAACTACAGATCTGCTTACCAGCTATAACCTCTTGCAGCCAAGAACCTTTCATAGAGATTCTTGCATGTGGATTATTATTATTTTAATACTATGCCATTATTTGTAGTATTTAATATTATAGGAAAAATTTTCAGAATGGCCATGAAACGGCTGTTGGCTCACAGTTCAATAGCTTTCAGACAACCTAGGGCATTCACAAAGCATTGGTAAACATACTGAATGATAACTGAAACAGGTGCAGATGACATTTAATAAAACAATTCTCTAATTTTTTGACCACTCTCTTTTTGGTTTCCTGGGACTCTGTTTGATAATGAACTCTAGTGTATTTGCTTCTGGGGAATTCTTAGATTGTGAGAGTCTACTGACATGGCAACCAAAAGACAGATCACAGAAACTGTGGCAAAATGTAATATTAAATTCTAAGAGAACAAATAGAGTTTTGTGGTAGAATTAGGATTATCAGCAACCAAACCTTGAGATTCTGTGTATTAAGCTTGGACAATTTCTGTTTTCAGAGTCTAACCATAGGTTATGGTGGATCACATTTAGTTTGGGATTTGTCTAATCCATATAAAATTCCAATGTAAATTTGCTGATGATGTTTCTTTTGCATTTGTGCAACCTAAGTGAAGAAATGTAACTGAGTCATAAAAATAAAAGATGGTTGCTTCTCTTAAGGGTTCATGCAAATATCAGTTCTGGTCTGGAGGCCAACTCCAGTGCATTGAAACACTACATCATTTTCTCTCCTGTCATTTCTACCACTTTCTAGTTTCTGTGTCAACTTGCAGATATCAGTATTAGACTACCTTTGTTTTTCAGAGTGGTCCACACATCAAGAAATAATGAACTGACACACAATAGACTTACAAAAAGATATACAAATGCGGTATTTTACAGTGGAATAATCGATTTGTACATTGTGAAATATTTTGCTCTCATTGGTTTAATGAATAGCCAACTGGCCAATAGCTAGTCAGAAAGAGGTTATGCAGGAGAGCCACATAGAGAATATGCTGGGAAGGAGGAGGGCAGAGTTGCCAGCCAGATGCAGAGGGAACAGGACATTTAGAAAATGAGATAACAAGTCATGAGCCATGTAACAGAATGTAAATTAATAGAAAATTAAGAGAAACTGATTGATTTAAGTTGTAAGAACTGGTTAGTAACAAGTCTAAGCTATCTGCTGAGCATTTATAATTAATAATAAGTCTCTGTGTGGTTATTAGGGTTGGCACATGGCTCCCAACATGGGACCACGTAATCCACATAAAGCCTTTGTGGACATGGTTATGAGGTTACTTAGCATAGTTCGTACATGCAAAGTCAAAGTTGGTGAAGATTTAGAGAGGAAAAATGAAGCAACAGGCTTCCAAAGTCCTCCAAGTAGGACATGTTGAAGCAAATAAAGTCCACTATATAAGAATCTAGTAAAACGATGTACTCTAAAACACATGGAATCCTGCCTACAATATCATAGAGAAAAGGACAACATGTTATTCTTGTGAGGATGGCCAGTATCTTAGAAATTATTCTCCAGGCAACTTTCAGACAAGACAAGCAACACAGGTGCAGAGCCATGGACACTGAGGAAAACCAGGACTCTGCCATCCCAAGTTTCCTTTCTTTCCATCTTTCTTAATGATAACTACCAGTTTCTGGTCATAGAAATGGCAACAAGGTCTTGACAGATAATAACTGTGCATATTCATGTGGAACAGTGTGATGTTTTGTTCTGTGTGGAAAATCTCAATCAAGTAATCAATATATCTATTATGTCTTTAACTTACCATTTTTGGTGTTTGAGTATTTCAGAATTCATTTTTAGCACTTTCATGTGTGAAACATAAAGCACATTATCATTAACGGTGGTCACCAGGCAGTGCAATAGATTACTAAAAGGTTTAACTCCACTCTGCATCTTTGAACTGTTTGATCAACACCTCCTCATGTTTTCCTCTTCTTTTTCCACTGCAGCCTCTGGCATGCAGTCTCTGTTTTAATAGGGTCATCCTTTTAAGACACTACATATAAATGTGGTAACATTTATCCTTCTGTGCCTTGATTGTTGTATTTCACAAAATATCTTCGAGTTACATCTATGTTGTCTCAAATAACTAATTTTAATTTTCCATGGCTGTATAATGTACACAGTATTCTATTGTTCATACAAGAATAATTTATTATGTATGCATATGTGTGGTTCATGTGTGCATGCCTGTTCCTATGTGGTCATATATGTAAGTCGGTGTGGGGTGTGTGTGTGTGTGTGTGTGTGTGTGTGTGTGTGTGTGTGTGTGTATGACTGAAGCTGACATGAGGAATCTCTTTAAAAAAAAAAAAAAGATTTATTTATTATGTATACAGAAGAGGGCGCCAGATCTCATTACAGATGGTTGTGAGCCACCATGTGGGTGCTGGGAATTGAACTCAGGACCTCTGGAAGAGCAGTTGGTGCTCTAAAACCTCTGAACCATCTCTCCAGGCCCGAGGAATCTCTTAATAATTCTCTACTTCATTTACTGAAGCAGAGTCTCACTGAAGCCAAAGATCTCAGCTACAGCTTGTCTGGCCAGAACAGATTTTGCTTTCCTGTAAACTGGGATAACAGATGAGGTTACACACACACTCAGCTTTTCTGAGGGCTCTGGGAATCTGAATTCTGGTTCTTGAGTGTGCATAGCAATCGCTTTAGCTGATGAGTCACCTCCTTAAATTTGCTTTAGTTTCTTTTATTCAATTGTGGCAAGAGGCATATTTTATACACAAAACCCCAAAAATATTATAGTGAAGAACTATGGTTATTAGTATATGTTTGCAATAAATTATAACAATAAAATCCTCACTCTAAAGACTTTGATTACATTCGCTAATATAGGAATTTCTATTTTATCCTGCTGTTTCAGAAAATGCCCTTGTGGCCAGTTGTTTCTTTCAGTGCTTAGAGTAAGAACTTATACCAGAAGATTCCAGTAAAATTATATGACTTAACTATATACTATGCTGTAAAATGAAATAGCTACTATATTTTCAGAGCACAACTCATACAACTGTTAGTTATGAATTTAATCATTTCTGAAGCGAATATTCAGCAGTGAACTGCCATTCCCTAGTGTAATGAGTATTCTTGCTCCTTCTGACATTAATGCTTCTCTTCACTCAATATTTTATCTCCCAGGAACTCTTGAAGAAGTGGCTGGAAAATAAAGCAAGTTCATCTGGCATAATTTCATAATTAGCAGTAGTTCAAAAAGAGGCTGTTTAAAAAAATGCTCTATTTTGTCATTGTTCAATATTCTGCTCCACAATGCACCAAAGACATCCAATTCAACACCTGATGTGATAACACCTAACACACTGCACATGTTAGGGTATCTGTTACCACCCACACAATGGAGGAAAAATACTTACTGTTTTCTCTATCATTTATGATCTCAGAGAGTCAATTTTCTTTTAGCAAAGGTCTACAAGTTATTTCATGGAAAAGACAACATCCATAGGTATTAAATTTATTAATTGGTACTCCAAAGATGCACTGATTTTAGTAAATTGAGAAAGTCAACCAAATTTTCTGCTTGAATGAATTACCATTATCACTAGAAGTAATGTTGGAATCAGTAGTTGTTTTAAGGCTTATCCTAGACCAAAGTTGTTCAAAACTAAGTCCTTCCCCTAAACTGAAGTACACATGCATTGACCTTATCAACTTTTTGACTCAAGAATGAACAGTAATGTTTCTGGAACTTTTTTTCACTAGGTCAAGATTTGGAAGCTCTATTCTGAATTCCATGGATGTTGTACAATCTAGGTTTTCCATGGGTGAGAAGTTTCATGTTTCCCTATCATAACATCTTCCCTTGTTCACTTTTCATTAGGATAGAACAAATGGAGTGGGAGATGTACGTTATTTAAAGTAACTTTTTTCTTTTTTTCTTTTAAAAGTTGGGATTACAAAATTTATTGGTATTTTACAATGAAACTTTCTTATGAAAAGAATAAGTGTCATTGAAATCTGGTGTTTTTAACACCATGTTCAATACGAAGATGAAGCTGATTTATTATAGACTTCAAATCACAACAGAGCCTGTTATCTTTTCTCATTAACACCACCAATTTTCTCTTCATTTCTGTACGTCTCTCTCCTTCATTTACTTCACAGAGCAAATCTGATGACAATAATTGAAGGGTGAACCCCACACTCAGATTTTCTGAAAGGATTGATTCATCCATAACAAAAACAACTGACTCTGACCCTAGAGGGCTCGCTTTTCTGTTTGACAGAAGTACAACCTCAAATACTTGAAACCATTGCGTGTATAGAGTCTGAGGAACAGGCACCGCTATATAGTATAGATTATTAGTTCTCAACTTGTGGTCAAATGATCCTTTAATGGGGATCACATATTGTATATCCTGCATATCAGTTGTTTACACTACAGTTCATAAGAGTCGCAAAACTGTATTTATTAAGTAGCAACAAAATAATTTTATGGTTGGGGTTGTCACAACATGAGAGTCTATATTAAAGGGTTGCAGCATTGGGAAGGTTAAGAATCACTGCTAGAGATCATTTGTTCACAGTTATCAATCCTAAAAATAGAATTTCCTGATGTGGTGCCCAGTAATCAATCACTGATTTCCCAACTTCAAATACAACCAAAGATTGTCTAAAACCACTGGTCTTCTTTCTTTATATGCCTTTAGAGATGATAAGTTCTTTGATTTTTCTCTTCCTCTTTTGAGCAAATAAATACAGCATCTACCCCTCTACCCAAATGTATTGCTTCCCTGTTTCAGTGCCTAAAGCAGTATTTCCATCACTGACTGGCCTCAATCTCAGAGCATCATGACTAGTTGAGAACAAGTCCTCTTTCACTGTCCTGTCAATCACACATAAATACTCCCTTTGCTTTATCACAGGCTCTTGAGAATCTGGTACTTGTGTGGATTATGGTAGGATCTGTCTAAATAATGCATACTTTAACAAATAGAGGGCATTATGATGACATTTGTCATCTGATAGGACATGCATTTCCCAAAATTCAGATATGTAATTCTTTTAATACATCCACTAAAATAATTCATTAACCTTCTTTCTGTAGTTATCTCATCTTGTCTGATGCATACAGAGGATAAACATTCTCAGAAGTAAACTGGTTTCCTAAATAGTAGAAGCCAGAACAAAACATGTCTTTGGATTTCTTTTTATTGAAAATAATTTTCAAAACCTTTTTCATCATCAAAATATGAGGATGAAGTAAGGAACATTACTTATATATGCATTGAGCATTTTAAACCAATTTATTAATTATATTTTAAAGAAAATCAGGTAGATTTTCTATGATATTGGAGACCTTACATCTATGGTGAGTAGGAAAGTAGGAAGTTGTCTCTCTAAACCAAAGACAAAAGGCAGACGTGCACTCCGCACTAGGTTATTATTTCTTCCTTGTATTTATTTTCTATTATTTGTGTGATAAGGGAATGTCTGTGGCTATTAGGAAGCACAACACTGCAACTACTCCCATCCATGGCATTGCAGAGAAGGTGATACTTGACAGAGACAGCCACAGAAACTTGTGAGCTCTTCACGTTTGGGCTCTCCATGATATTGACTATATTGATTTCATTTCTTTCTGACCTACAGGCTGTGTGTGTGTGTGTGTGTGTGTGTGTGTGTGTGTGTGTGTGTGTGTGTGGTGATGTATATATGGGTGCTGCAGGTACAGGTGTGTATCCAAATGTATGCTTGTACACACAGTGGCCAGAGATCAGGATCTAGTGTGTTTGCCAATCACTAGCCAGCCCCATTTTGTGAGACAGAAACTCTCACTAAGTCAAAAGCTCATCAATTACACTAGCCCAGCTAGACAGCAATCCCCAGGGCTCTTGTCTCTGCCTCCCTAGTGCTGAGGTTGCAAGTACACACTGCCACAAGTGATTTATCTATGGGTGCTAAGATAGAACTCAGGTCCTTCTGCCTATACAGCAAACCCTTTAGTGTCTGAGTCATTGCCTCAGCCACAAGGAAATGAAAATGTCCCCAGAAATTAAAGATGAGCAGGTGCTATAACTTTTGGCAAAGACCTTACTGACACTCCACTTTGTCTGTGGAGTTCACATGAGAGCCCCTTACTCCCATTAAGACAGATCACCAAAATCGTGTAGGAACTTCATCTTAGCTGTTTATAAAATGATTGAAAATCAATTACATGCTAATTACAAATCAATTACTCTACTGTGGTTGTTATGGGAATCAAAATAAATGTGATCACCTAAAGAATCTACCTCTGTGTCAAGCTTCAGATAAATCTATGTTCATTACATTCCTCCAAGTCTTATAAAGAAGAGTGTCTTTAAATTAATACTCTCCTCTTGATGTTTTTAAAGCTGGAAGCTGCACAAGCTGCTTATTACTCTCTTTTGTTTGGGTTCAGAGTAGTGAAAGGGAAGTAGACAGAACATTATAAGTGCTTGCATGTGTAGGTCATGATATAAGATGCTGTACATATTTGTTTTATGTAACTCTTGTTCTAATGCTAACATATGTTTTATTGACTCTGTTTTAGATATGACTTTTCTGAGAGGACTGGTGGCTAAGCAGCTCGTATTCATCATGGCAGCTTTTTTGAGACACCATCAAATTCCTCCCTAATATTCCATGCTGCCCCACAATATATTTTGTGAATAGTAACAGATACTACCTCATGCATATCCCTGGTTTAATAGTGTCTACTTTTTTCTAATCATTTCTGATTTTTTTCTGTTGTCTTATATTTAAAATACCCTTTCAATATAAGTTTAATTTTGAAAGCAATTTCAAATTATTTATATGAATGAAAAATGAATATAAATAAAAGTGAAAATGAAAGATGGAAGAGACAGAAGAAAGAAGAGAAAGAAATGGGAAAATCCCAGAGAAATTTCCTATAAGATGCGAGACAAGGCAAGTCTTCAATGATGAACTTGGAACATTTGCCTTATAGTAAAACACAATTAAGAGTTTCGTGGTTGCTAATCTTTCTGCCTACAATCCTAAAACAATTTTAAAAATGTAGTTATATTGTGCCTACACATACTTAAAGACTTGATCTTCTTTTAAGTCCATCTATCTTGTATATTCATGTGTAGAACATTGAGTCTGTAAGCTGTGTCAGGCATACAGCTGAATTTGAAAAGCACAGTTCATTTGGAAGAATGACCTTGAGACCTGTGTTCATTATTTGACTGTGTTGAGAGCATTGCTGTGTGATATCAAAAATTCTTACTTATGACTATTATTATTATTACTATTATTATTTTGGTCAGAGAAATTTAATTTCTTACAACCACTTGCTTGTTTTGGACACAATATACTGCTAACTCAGATTAGTTACAGGCACTTCAATGGGAAAAATAAGATGCCCCTGGGATCTATAAATTCTATTTTGTTATTTAAAAAAAAAATCCTACAGGAAATTTCATTATTATCTATTTTAAGGCTAAACAAAATCTGGCACTTTATACTCATTTCTTTCTTTGCCTCTGGACTTTCCCTATGAAAATGAACATTGAAATGCCATTGACTTATTATAGTTTGGATAATGCAGTTTGGGACGTTGCCTTTACCAGCTGCCAAGGTGAAAGCAGTGATGTTCTCTCTGGACATACTTCCTCTTTTTCCCATTAGTGTTCCAGAATTATCAGTGCCTCCCTGGTTCCTGCTCTTTGTTTTCATGTCTATCAGCCATCCCTTATCGAGTCTGGTCTCATTACGATATTTATTCAAGTGCCTCCATGATAATAAGTGGCATCAATTTGAATGTGACTCAGAAATCATAGCTGTGAAATGACCAAATGTTGCAGGTTGTTCTTGAACTCAGTGGCCCTGACCTTGCTGCAATTTCCAGGAATTCAGTACGGACACCAATTTTAAGCTATAAAGTCACATTGTATCCCCTTCCAGGGAAAAAATGCAGGGGAATTTATTTCATATATAAAGGCATGTTAGAATTGTATGCCATATAATAATATTTCCAATCATTACAGAACTCAGAGGCCCAACACATGCTCTGGGATTTGATCTGAACAGAAGGTAGGAAGTATTAGCTATTCAAGGAAACCTAGGTAGGGAAACCACTAAAGGAGTTAATTTGTAGAAAAATACTCTGAATAGATGGATAAATGGTATCTGAGAAACGCAAAAACAAAAACAGAAGGTCTCATACTTTGAAGTTCAAAAGCACAGAACCCAAGGGAAATTCCACTTGGTACTAGCAGCTCTTGCCTTCTATAGTGAACATCTAGGTAACTGAGGAAGCTGAAATTAAAATGAAATAGAGCAGCAATATTGGATTTTGTAGTAAGTATATTCCTTTTTACGAACACAATTTTAATCCCTCATTTGTATTCTGGGGTTATTCTTAAAATGGCAGCTCCCCATCACATTATGAGGGAGATGAGCTGTAAGGCACTAAATTAACTTAGCAAAATAAAGCCAAGAGAAATACAAACTTGCAAAAAGTGATCCAGTTCCTCAGCATCAGGGTCTGCTGCCTCAGGACACATGGCTTTATGGAACAAATGTGATCTCTAATTAACATTTTTTTTCCCTTGTGTTTTTTTGTTTTTTTTGTTTTTTTTTTAATCTCATGGTAGGGAGTCCAAGTTGACAGGAAGAGGCACCATTGCTTGACAACAGATTCAAGGAGAAGCACATAGTACCATGTTCAACTTCTCTGCTGTTTCTGAACAGAGAACTAACTTCAAAGCCTTTTACACATTTACATTCCTACACAACAGCTAGCTAACACACACAACACCCTATGACCGAAAATGAAAACTCATTTGAAAATGGACAGTTGGCAAAGATTGCATTTTAATATTAAAACCAAGAGTAACCCCTTCAACCTCGTTTTTTCTGGGTCTTACCTTTAAAAAGACAGGTTAGAAACATTTTTAAAACATGTAGGGTTTACACTGGTGATCATATGTAATGAATCAAGTCAACTGTGTGTGAAACAATGTGCAGGGCCACATAGAATGAAGCACAGTATGTAGTCTGAATGAGTCGGCACAGATGCACTAAACAGTCAGGCCCCACACAGCAGCAAAGTGACAATATTTGGGGACATTTAACCATTAGGTCAGCCATTCCCCTGAACCATTGCAAACAACAACAAAAACTATCCCTGAGGAAAAAGATGATAGTAAGTTCTTCAATACTAAAATGACTCATTGACAGCCTTTCAAATACTGACAAAAAGGGGAAACATGATGATCTATATGTTGAAAGAGACTATATAATAGGTGGCAGGCCTTTTCAGCCCAGTCGGAATGACAGCATGTCAACAGAACTAATGTGCATATAAATGGGAAAAAGAAGAAGTACCATTTATAGAAAGCACATTCTGAAAAAGCTAACTGTTTTGCATGCTTACTCATTTAACTCTCACAATGAATGTGAACTATATAATTGTCTCACTGTTTCCTGATCTAAGAAAAACCAAACAGACTATACAACATGTTCACGGTAGCAGAATAATGAAGTGGTCAGGCTGAAATCTGAGATGGCGTCTGAAAGGAGAATTCAATCTTCTCATTTAAAGTCCATCCAGTTCACTCAACAATTATACTGCTTTAAATATAATTATTTTATACTAATTATCAGCCATCTTTTATATTTGGTCCAAATTAGTAGGAAAAGTGAAATTGTCTCTGTCTTCAAAGATCTTAGAATCGTTTTTAGAAAGATCCCATGTTGAAGTAGTAAGTGAAACATGGTATATGTGGTATTAGATTATAAGTGCTATATGACCTAACAATAGTGTAGCAGGGTGAAGATTCAGAGCCCGTGAAGTAATAGGAAATTTTCAGAAAAAGTTACCAGGCCTCCTGATGAGCTAGGGGCTCAAAGATGCCTTCCTGCTGAAGTGAGGTGGGCAGAGGCATTGAGTGAGAAGGCTAGGTGACTTTGGGAGGAAATAAGGTGAGTTCAGTAAAACTGATCCTTGGGCACAAAGGGGCTAAAGAGGAAATGAACACTAAGAAATTAAACAAAGAGAAAGAAGTACCAGAGTTTTTAATATAAGTGGTGTCAACAGTTCTAGACTTTAAACTGGAGATAAGAAGCTATTGAAACATTTTAAGCAAGAGGTAATATCACCCCATTTGAATTTTTTAAGCTCTCTCCAGAAATATTATGATTTATTAATTACAAATCATGAAAGAGTAAGGTGGAGAGGAGAGCTAGCTATCAGAGCAGTTAATTCAAGAAATGATGGTAGCCTCACCTCAGAGTGATGACAGCATAAACAAATGAAGCGAATGTGTTGTTGAGACACAAGTGGTAGCTAGGAAAAGAATAAGCAGAAGTATCTGGATGACTGTATGCAGGATATGAAAGATGGAGGCATGCAGAAAATAGTTAAAGAGACTGTTCTACCAAGGTGTACTCCTGTATGCTTCTAGTCCCAGCTCTTGCAAAGTTAAGTCAGAAGGAGGGTGAGTTCAAGGTCAGGCCAGCCTGCAATACATCATGAAACCCTAAAGGTTGTTGGGTGATGGTACTACCCACCTTTCCAGACAGGTAACAGAAAAAAATGAGTCTGGTAAGAAAAACAAAACAAAACAAAACAAAAACAAAACAAAACAAATATGCCAAATCAGACAGCAGAAAGTCCATGAGGCATCAACTTCACCCAAGGAACTACAGGCAACTGAGTAAAGTTAAGACCAGGAGAAATGGTTCTCACCATAGAAGAGCACACCAATTATAACCAATTAGTTAACTATCCTGTACCAAATGGTCATCACCGAAATCATACATGCAATTAATGTCATTGGCCACAACAGGTTATATTTAGAAATTTATATATGCATTCAATAACAATTAATAGAAAAAGAGGTCATGAATTGGAAGGAGAGCTGGAAGGGGTAAATAGGAGGGCTTGAAGGAAGGAAAGGGAAGGTCAAAACATAATTAAATTATAATCCCAAAATTAATCAAACAAAAATGTAGTTAGAGTTTTCCTGCCTGGCCCAGTCAGGACAAATCTCTCTTACCCGCCAGTCCCACAGTCGCTCAGACTCAACCAAGAAAGCACACAGAAACTTACATTGTTTATAAACTGTATGGCCGTGGCAGGCTGCTTATTATCTACTTCTTCTATCTTAAATTAACCCATTTCTGTTAATCTATACTTTGCCACATGGCGTGTGGCTTACCAGTGTCTTTACATGTTGCTTTTCATGGCAGCGGCTGGCGGTGTCTCTCTCCAACCTTCTACTTCCCAGAATTCTCTTCTCTCTTGTCCCACCTATACTTCCTGCCTGGCCACTGGCCAATCAGAACTTTATTTACACAGAGCGATATCCACAGCACAAAAATGCTTTAAAAACAGGAACATGGGACTGAGGAGATGGCTCAGTGGATAAAGCACATGGTGGACAAGCATAAAGGCTGAAGCTTGAACCCCCAGTATTTACCTAAAGAGCTAGACATATCTGGAGCCACCTATAACCCCAGCACTTGGAGGTAGAGATAAGGATTCTTGAGAGCAAAATAGCTAGCTAGACTAGGTGGAAATGGCAGGCCTCTGGTCTCTTTAGAGATTCTGCCTCAGTAAATAACTGATTAGTGAATGAAATAGGCACACACACACACACACACACACACACACACACACAAGCACATAATTCAAGCTATAATACATCTGTATCTATTTATGCAATTTCCTTTTAATATCACCTCTGATCTCACTTTTCGGACTCTCTCAATGTTGCCAATGGAATAAGTAAGAACTGAAAAGTATGTAGCTCTATCAATACCACACAGCAGCTAATGGCAACGCCACATGGCTAGAATGTATGAAAGAAAACGCTAAGGAGACATGCAGCGCCACGATGTTTGAAGATGTCCAAGTGTTCTGGTCATGGTCTAAAATCACACCAAGATGTTTCAAGTAATCTATTCCTCAGTGAAAACAGTGGTAAGACCATTTTGAAGGACAGATGTCACAGACAGGCCACTAACACCAGTCATGCTACTTACATACTGCTAGCTGTTCTGTAAAGTGCTATCTTGCATGACATGGAGTCTAGGATCCTGAAATTGTTGCTCTATAGAGAGCATAACATGACAAGTGACATTTTTACCACACTTGTTTGATGAGAGCAAGCAAGGTGCCACACCTGGATTAGACAGAAATGAAGCTCTTATGATGTTCAGAGGAAGTTTAACCATGAATTCCCAAGGCCAGGTACACAATAAACAAAGCTAAACACAAAGCAACTAACCATCACCAAACAAACCAACCATGCTCGTTTCCAGTGTCCTCAAATCATGGGTCTTCATTTTGGGTTTCACTTTTTTGGATTCATCAGGTGAGATGAAGTTCTTCCAAAAAGTGGAGCATGAGGTATAAAATGCCATTGTTCTGAAATCAGCAAATTCTCTACACACCCCTCAGCCTGTGTTTGGGGCGTAAATAAAAGAAAAACAGAAACTCTGTGTAGCTAAAGATAAACAAGAAACACTGATAGCAAGTTCCTCTGGACTAGCTCTGGCATAGGAAATGGATATTTTTTCCAGTGATAGCTTTATTTTGTAAGAAAACAACCAGCTGACTAGTCACAAGGCCATGCTGAGGTCAGCCATCGAAACATTTATGAGTTCTCTCCTGAAACCATAAGGATGGGCACTTGGAATTAAAGTGACTGTTTATAAACTAGTTTTTATTTTACTACAACTCCTTATACCTGATGGGATTATACATATTTTTCAGAAGCTAACAATTTTGTGGTTGTTGTTTTGATTGTTTGTTTATCTTTCGAGTCTTTTCCTTCTCTTTAAGTAATCTTATAAATGATAGTCAAATTTTCTGTTTCTTATATCTTTGGTGCAAAGATAAAGGGACACTGGTAGATTTTGCCTAGAACATTCATCTTCTAGTGCCTACTATTGTGTTATGCCTCTAAATGCATTCTTTTTTTGTTTGTTTTGTTTGTTTTTTCTAGACAGGGTTTCTCTGTGTAGTTTTGTGCCTTTCCTGGAACTCGCTCTGTAGACCAGGCTGGCCTCAAACTCACAGAGATTCGCCTAGCTCTACTTCCAGAGTGCTGGGATTAAAGGCATGAGCCACCACCACTTGGCCTCCAAATGTATTCTATGCACACATGACATACCAGCATCATAGTCACCTCTCTCACAAAAACTTTAGATCTTTTCTTTCCTTTGCTCTAAGAAAATTGATGTGCTCCGTATATATCCAAAGTAAACTCAAAGGGCCTTGGCCTAGAATTCAAACCTTTCCTCACTGTAATTATAACTTAACCCTGTTGCATTTGTCTACTGCTGCACTGATCTCTGTCTTTTCTAAATGATCACCACCATACAAACAAAGATGCACAAAGGCATCTTGAATTTCACTTCCCTGAAAACATTCTATGCATCCTCAAGTCTAAACTGGATTGAAGCTATATTCTAGAGTTTCATAGAGCAGGATTTTTTTTTCCTTCAAATTGTACCAGGGGCTCTCCAGTTCATCCCTCTTAGAGGAAACCTCTCTCTTCTAATCTCATAGTACTTTGAATGTATACCACTTCAAGGGCTCTCATTGCTCATCGTAAACCCTGTCTCTGTTAACAACTGCGTTTTAAGCCACTAAATACCAGAACTGTGTCTAATTTATTTACATTTAGTTTCTCCCCTTGCCTACATTGGGCATGGTGCTTTGCATAAGGTAGACGTTAAATTTCCTAAATTGAACTAAATAATATTTGATGAGTGACATTCTAGGGCATAACTGACCATCTTAGGCCTAAGTATATGAACACCTTAATTACAAGGCCATTTGCCTTTTTAATAAGTACAAATTTTCCATAAAAATGTGTACATTAAGTTCACTTGATTTTTCTTTTGCTTTCCTTCAACAAAAGATTGCAATAACTAGGAGTCCTGTGATGATCAAATGCACATTGCAATAAACGGGAACTGTGAACACATTACTTAGTCAATGGCAAGCCTGTTCTGTGTTAGTCATAGAGACCACTAACTTGGCTTTTAGCCATAATTCCATGCAACATATTAAATAACAACCAATTCTCTGATATTACAGATGACAGCAAAGTCTGGAGATGGATGAAGTGTCCTTTTCAACCTCCTATTAACTACCACAGAAGAAAATAAAAATTATATGTTTAATTATAGAATTTACACACTTTAAACACTACCCAGCACCAGAAAGATTGGAATGATATGCAAATGTATGGAAAGAACATGGAGAAACAATTTTATATCCGTGTTCATCAGTCTATCCAGGCAGAAATGAATGGTAGTAAGAAATGCTTGAAACATGTGTTCTTTTATAACTGTCTAGTCAATTCTTAGCCTAAAGTACATGGTATTGTTATCAGATATTCATTTAAAATATGATTTTCATTTATGCATATCACACATCATTCAATCTATGAAACAGTAAACATATGGATTGATTTCATCCTTATAAGAGCACTGAGTCAACTTTATACATATTTTACAGATGAAGAAACAAAACAGAGCTATCATATATATATCTAAGGTAACTGTTTCACAATTGTAGCTATTGGCAGAGTTGTGATATACAAGGTTTGTTTGAGACAAGATATATTCCCTAACTTTGTGCATGAACTCATAGATTTCAAACAAAATGTAAATATTTGAAACACTAAATTTATCAAAATACTTTATCACTGTTCATTATATGAAGAGGAGTATCTATGCTTGAGATTTATGAGGTTTTACTTTGAAATATATGTTTGTAGAATTCTAGTTACTAACCTCAAAAACATATGTACTGACTGAGACCTAATTACAAACTTAAACCTACCAGATACACATGAATATATATATACACATACATGCTCTCATTATTTTACCAACATATTGAGGTAGGGAAAGTTTATGAATGAAATAAAAGCATCATTTGCTTTGTGCTCATACTGACTTCAGCCCTATGTGTAAGTCAATTTCCCTCTGAAGAGGGTAGTGTTGAAGACTGTCAGTCATGCCAGACAGAAAAGAAACAATATAGGATTTTCAAAAGTCCAACTCTGAAGCACAGCTTGTACCTTTCTTAAACATAAACTATACCACAGAATTATTATTTACATGCATTTAATCAGATACCTATGGATCATTAATTTGTCTTGTTAAAAGGGAAAATTAATTGTATTTTACTTTACCTCTAACCTTGAAAGCAATTTATTTGCATTAATGTTGAACAGTACATTTAGAGTTAAGTATAATGATGTTTCTCAAGTATTATTTACTATATCCATTCACAGTGAGAAGTGCACTGGCTTCCAACACTTTTTTGACCTTTGTGTTCTTTTGTTACAGTCTTCAAGGTCGTTAAGACAAATTTTCACAGAAACAGGTTCCAACAACTTGGACGCAAAGATTCCTCTCTGTTCATAAACACAGTTCTGAGATATAAAAAATTAAATTACTTTATAAAATTATAGTGAAAAAAGACTCAGGAGGCTTACTCCTTCCTTCTCTAGGCTTTACCTGTATCATCTGCTGCTGAAGCTATTAGTTCTGCCATTAAATTTCTCCAGGGCAAAAGATTCCATTTTCTCTTTAGCAATTCGTTTTAGTTTATAAAGATATCCTCACCACCAGTAGACTTCCCCCCTTTTCTCATTTAATAATATGGACGTTAATATGTGAGTAGGTCAATTATTAGTCTTTCCATATTTCTGTGAAAAATATTCTCCTTTTTTGTTTCGGCTATTATTTCTCTCCTCTATTGGTTTGTGAAACCTGTGTCACCTAGCAATCTCTATGTTCTTCTCTTTAGCCTCCAAAGCTTTCTGCTGGCAGATGCTGAGCTAGCCTCTGAAGACAGCACCACTAGGAAGAGCCTGACCAGCTCCAGGAAGGCGACTAGCCAGCACCTCGAGCTACAAGTACCATACATTTGCCCATTGGCTTTCTGCTTGTTTATTGCTTGTTTGTTGTTTGATGAACTATGTTCCAAATGAAAATATTTCCTAAATGAAGAGTGTCATGATACAAAAACCATTGGGAAAATTAAAAGAATCACACCATGCAGACATCTTTGTATGATGCCTGGCACACAGCTAATTGTCAATAGATCATATCCATTGCTTCAGCTACCACTGCGTTATTTCTCCTTGGCCAGTTGTAGTTACTATGCCAATCCTGTCTCTGTAGTTTGTAGCTGTAGCTGTTACTGAAGCCTCTGCCTCTGGTATTGGTTTACTACTAACACTGCTGCTACGATTTCTGCTTCTTCTGCTGTCCATACCTCTATTTACACTCTGGCTGATGCATTTTCCTCTACCGGGCGGGACATCCAAGCAAACTGGAATTTGGAATCCCAATTCCTCTTAATTGTACAGGTAGTTCAGCTGGGTTCTCCTTAATCCCAAACCTTTAAGAAAAACATTAGCCACTTGACAAAGATACCGCAACATATTTATTCATATTGGGGATTCTGGGTCTCTAGCCCTTCTCCTTCCTGAGATCGTTCTCGGTCAGGCTGACATCTTGTAAGATATGCATTAAACTTTGAAAGATTATATAGCAGAGATATCATTCAAATATTGTATGATGATAACCAACTCCGATACTGAGTTAGGAGAAGAAGGATACATGAGTACTGAGAATTGAGTGTTAAACAAATGTTAAATTCCATTAACAATTCTATAATAAAATATTTGGTTTTTTTTTTCCTTGTACACATGTGAATGGACATAGTAAAAAATAACTTTTTCATAATAATTTGAACTTTTCAAGTACGCAGTAATCATTTTTAGGATTTGTTCCTCACGGAAAACCCTTGGCTGAAGCAAGTCTTCATCTGACATACACACAGAGCCTAAAGCATGGAGAGAAGGCCGTTTAACAATGGTCAAAATGTAATTAGATTTCTCAGTCTAGAAGTTGCTAGCATGCTGTTAGGCCAATTAATGCCTGCCTGCCTGCCTCTGACAGGCAAACAGAATACAGGAGTTAACATTCATATTTATTAGTGACTCAACAGTGGCTGGCACTTCAAGTTAGCAGAACCTGATATCAATACTGTGGGTTGGCAAACACATATGCACCCCTTTTCCCTGCACACACATAACACCAATACACTCAAAATGGACAAAAACTCATCTGCCCCAATTAATTTTGAACCAACTAATCCTCTGATGGATTTTATAGTGAACATCACATCACACTCTTCTTCCTTTTCTCAACTAGACAGCATGTCTTTGTGGTTTCTGTCTCGGCCTGTCCAACAAGCTTTTCCCATTTTGTTATTCTGGGTTACCCAGATTGGCAGTCTTGGAGACCAAACTTGCCAGTGATACTCAGATGCTTCCATAACATCCAAAGATACAATAAATCCAGTATTTTAAAGTTACAAATGTCAAATTCAAAATCATGTGGCTACCTCTACTTAAGAAATACGTATCAATGTGATTATGCATTATATACATCCAGAAAATGTTTCTCAGGAGTGAAAACCACTCTAAGCTATCAACTCTGGGAGATACAGATGCTTCAATGTGGGTTCCTGAGTTGTAGCATCCATACCATTCTGGTGAGGGGAGTTGGCATTGGAGGATCTCAGATGTGCGATAGGGAAAGTGGTACATGATTCTTCTTTGCACCATCCATTACAACTTTCTGTGAAACTAAAAGTTCTAAAACTAAAAAATGAACCTACGGAAAGTACAGACTAATCTGGCCTAAATTCACTGCATTCGTACAGTTCTCATTGACACTGTATGACATAATAATCACTCATGCTTAGGACAGGGAATTCTTATCAATGTGACAAAGTGTTTGACATATTTCTCAACAAAAAATTCCCGCTGAGTATAAATGTAGTCATTGGATAATCTAACTGAAGTTTCTTACTTGCCTGCTGTATAAGCCTCTTACTTGAAATGGGGAAATCTGTTAAAGTTCCCAAGTCTTATTAACAGTCACTTGCTTCTCATGACATTTGTCATTACTCCCATCACAGAATCACATAGTCATTACGATTTCTCTGTTTGTCTCATTGAAGTAGCGGTTCTTAATCACAGCTACATTCTAGAGTCTGTTGCAGTTTCCCAAAAGGGACATAAGGCAGAGTTCCAGACCTGGGGATTATTACATAATTGGCTGGTGATATTTGGTGTTATTTTCACTGCCAAGATGATCATGAGGAATAGTTAAGAGTTAAAAATCACTGAATTAGATCCCTTGTCTTTGCCTCAGGGCATCAAGATCATCACATAATCAAAAACAGGAAAAGTGGGGTTCATTGAAAATTTTACTTGATTTCTTTATCTAAGATAATATCCTCCAGAACATAAGAGCAATTTGAAAAAAAATATTTCTTCTAGAGTTAGTGTTAAGATCTATGAAGTCAACAACTGGACCCGCTTTCTAGTTCTAGGCACACTTCCTGAGACTCACAAAGTAGAAGGAGAGAACCAACTCTCAATCTGTACTCTGGACCTTCACAAGTTCCCTATGACACACACACACTCACATGTACACACTTTCTCTCTCTCTCTCTCTCTCTCTCTCTCTCTCTCTCTCTCTCTCTCTCTCCCTCCCCCCTGTGGAGTTGTTAAGATTAAGGACAATTGCCTGTACCTACTGAGTCATTTCACCAGCTCATACCAGTAAATATTTTATAACATATTAATTGTGTCATCAGCTTACAACTTGTTGGTCACTTTCTTCAGTGGTGAACATATGTATAAGTTACCTTTGATTCTGTAAATCACTTCTCATCTATGTTCCTGCAAATAATCATATTTAAAATTATTGGTTCACACATAGAAAGAAAGAAATTAAAGCATAATTTCAGAAGAGGCATGGGTTCAGTGGGATAGGGAAGAGGATAAGACAGAGTAATGAAGGATTAATACGATAAAAATCATTATGCATGTGTATGGACATGTCATAATGAAACCCACTATAATTATGATTAAACTTATTGACAAAAAACTTTAAAAATACATTTTAGAAACAACTCTTGCATACTTTGTAAAAAATACTTTTCAAAATATAACATTTTATTGATTTTTTTAAGAATTTCATACATCCATACAATATACAAACCCAGCTTCTCCCTCTGACTAACCCACATCCATCACACAACTCCTCAATTCTTGACCTCTGTTTTCATAATCCAACAAGAACAAAATTATACTGCCCATATACTCATGGATAGTGTGGTATAGATGATACGTTTATGGCCAAATATGCCACTGACACTTCTTCTCTGCACTCTGAATAATTGTGATGTGTGTGTGTTTATATGAGTGTGTATATATCATATACATGTATGTGTGTCTGCATATATGTATGTGTTTTTGTGTGTGTGTGCATGTGTATATTTAGAAAGTTTATAAAATAGTTGGTTTTCATAGGATTCTCTCAAACATCTTTAGTGTTAGTTTTCCCCTTTTTTCTTTCCTCCTATGCCCTACTCTCTCAACTGTCTACCCAGTTAAATTTTCCTCCACATCATTCTTCTTTTCCCCTTTATATCATACATCCTAAATATTAAATTTCCCCATTGTACAATAGATATTAGTTGGCCCCTTTTACAGACGGAAATCAAAGAATCGAAATCATGATTCAAGTGTCTCGAATACACATGGTTAGATACTGAGAGCAGAAACTGGTCACCGGTTTACATAAGGTATCCAAAATGAATAAATTAGTTTCTCTGCTTGACCATGGAAACTTCAACCCCACCACATAGAAACATTCCCTTGAATAGTTCTTCAATTCTATCCAGGACTGATTCTTTCCCTCTGCATATATTCCAACAACCTTTTGCCCATCTCAGATAACATGGCTAAGAGCTTATAGACATTCTTGTCATTTCTGTATCATGGTTTCAAATGTATGTTACAGAAGGGTATTAATAAGCTCATTATATAAGTGTAAATGATGCATCATGTCAGAGCAGCCTATTATTCTAGACTACTTTAACATTCTAAGTATTAAAATTTAGAATTCAGTTAAAGTATTTGTGTGTGTGTGTCTGTGTGTGTGTGTGTGTGTGTGTACTTTAATTTGCTACTCAAAAATGAAATGACATCTAGAATATTTAGATTCTTGGACTTCAAAGGCAGTTTTTAAAACCTGATTAAAAACAAAAAGTCTGTTTTACAGTGACAGAACAGGAGCTCTCAGATACGTATGAACATGCTATAAAAAATGCACTCCATCATAACACTGAGGATGCAAAACAGGGATATTGACTTTTCTAATTCTTCCTTTGATTATTTAAATTTGTCTACAGAGTGGTTTGTTATCCTATACAGAACAATGCGGTTACTCCTATCAACTGTTAGGATTTCAAAAAAGAGAAGATGTAAAATCTTAAAAAATAAAGACAAAAAGGGTTGGAGCTCTTTTAATTGGCACAGTGATTTTAGAATGGGCCAGGCCTTGGCTTCTATTCTTAGCACTGCAATACTAGTAGATAGATAAAAATAAAGATAGCAACAAGTCATTGACAGAGAAGAAGTAGTGGCACTGAGGAAGAGGGTGTGTGGATCTAGGACGAACCTATCTGCTCTTCAGAATAGTTTTCATACAAAGGAACGCAGGCTGTCTGATAAGCAAGTTAATTTTAGCCGGTAAGTGAGAGTGCTCTGTGTTCTCAGGCCCATGGAGAATGCTGAAAAAGAGCCAAAGTTTGGCAAACAGAGTGAGTCTTGTTGTCTTTGTATAAGCAGCTCGTTTATATTTTCCAGAGAAGACCAGTTTTTTTTCACTGTTTGGGTCATTGGGAAAAGACAACCTAAAGACTATCAAGATATAACATTAAATATCATAATGATGATATAAATAAATACTACAGGCACTAACTCAATAGAGTCTCTGCTTTATTTCATTAGGTATTGTTTGTTTCCCTAGTGAAACACAGTAAGAAAATTAAAGGATTGTAGACCATGAATATTAGTAGGCTAATAAGCATATGAACATGTGACAGTATGCATGCTTTACCCGTGGAAATTCCTTATTAAGTATTGGTATATTTTATCGAGTTATTGACATGGGTACTAACTAATACCATTTTGACAACTTTTATAGTATATTTTTTAGATATATAATGTTTAAAATGAAAAATGCATATTGTAAACACAGAACAGTGAACTACTCTACTGCAGAAAGGTAACAGGAGTTCAATTTCCTTTGAAGTTAAACTGGAAAAAAAATTTAGGCCAACAATTATTTTCTGAAATGTGCTGGATGTAGAGAGAGATGGATGCAGACATTACCTGACCACTGTCCAAAATTTATCTGAATAACATTTTTAGAACTTGAAGTACATTTACTTTTGAAATAAAAATGGTGTCCTAGTGCAAGTAGTATTTTTACAAGTCTTTTGCCATCTCCATTTGAAATGGGCTTTCAGAATCTAATGAGAAATTCACATTAGCATTGCACTTGTAGGTATTGAGAGTAAACTGCCCACAGTTACTTAAGAGTCATAAACTGGGGAGTTGAGAACTGGGACAAGATAAAAGTATGAATGTAAGAAAACAAAAATTAGACTTACAAATCCTAGAAGGCTTTTCTTTTTCCCACCCTATTCCTTGGCAGAATGAACGTGAGAGGCAATGCTCAGGACCAAGGAAACTGAAGACATGAACTAATAGTTATCAAACATTGGTAAATATGACCAACTTATTTATAAATGACTTTCCAAAACATGCTGTGGCTAATGCCTTAGGATGCAAGAGACAGGACCAGAGCAAAAGCTGCAGACGAGACTTTCCTACCAGCAAAATAACTCACACACTAAACACAAGCACAGTCACTGCAGCTGGCATGCTGTTATCCATCTTAATTATTGCAATAAATGAACCACTGGCTATCACATCGAAAAGAGTATGGAAGACTGGATGTTTACCAAAAATCAGAAAGAAGAGTTTCCTGTTAAAAATAAAGCAACAATTAAATTGGAAATTAGGCCATAAAGCTGAGGAAATATTTTTACTAAGTAAACAAGGAGCCTTCGTCTTTGAAAATTGTATTTACTTGACCTTGTTATCAATAATTTTGTTAAGTTATACAGCTGAACACTAGTCAGAAATCAGATTAGATTTATAGAAAATGTTCTCTCTTAGTGGAAATAACTAAACGGGAGTGCTGGTAGTGGGCTTGGGCCAGCAGGGACTGGACTAATGAGAGTCTCGGCATATAAGCAGTGCTGTCCCTCCTCACGCGGCTGCTCTCACAGTGTGCCCAGGACAAGCCTTATCTGCAGCATATGGACCACGCTAGAAATGCAAATTCCCCACCCCCATGCCAGAAATAGTGAGTCTAGAACTCCAGGGGTTTGGTTAAAACATCCATTTGAACAAGCTTTTTGGTCATTAAAATACATGTCCAAGTTTGAAAACCACCATACTACCAAAATATAACTATATAACTATATAACTATATAACTATATATATATAGCTATATATATAAAACTATAACTGTAACTGTAACTATATATAATAAAACTATATATATGTATATATATATATATATATAACTCTATCTATCTATCTATCTATATGTATATCTATATATTCTTCACTGATTTCTGGCCAGAACCTCACCCAGTACATTGGCTGAATCATAGAAGTTACTCAAAAAATATTTCAAGTACTGTCAATTTCAACGGTTATTTCAAGTCATTGTTGGTAATTTGTGGGTACTGGTAAATAAATTTCATTTATAACAAGTTTTTTTCAGCTGACTTGAAATGTTTCACCTGAATGAATTTTTACATGCAGTTAGGGTAAAATTTCCCGTGTATGCATGACAGAGGAAGAGAAACAGACACAAAGTGAGGTTTGGAGGGTGGAGAAGTTGTGATCTTCCTGTCATTTTACTTCCAGTTCGCTGGATACTGCTGGTGATTATCCAAAACTTCATGTCTTCCACAAGTGAATGTAACTTAACTTCGTTATTTGTACTGTGTTCTTTTGATTCTAACTCTGAGGACTAAACCCATAATAGTTTTTGCCTCCCTTTGAGACTTAATCAGTCTTTATTTATTCCCAAGCTCCGTCCCTCCTCTTTAGCTCACCACTCATTTCATTTTCAGCCCATACATATTTTTTTTGTTTAAATATTCCAGAAGTACAAAATCTCCTAACTACTTAATATAAACAGCTTCTTGAGATGTACTCCGAATGTTTTGAAAGCAGAGCCAAGTCCTACAGCATTTTATCCACACAGTGGCTGCCTCAGGACTACCAGCTGAACTACTTTGCCTTTGCTGGTTACTTTTTTTTTTTTTTTAGTGGTTTTTTTTTTTTTTTTTTTTTTTTTGTAAAGCTAAGTTTAGAAGTGAATAGCTATCATATTCCCTTATGATCAAGGTAGGATAGCATGCAGAAAAACAGAAGATACACAGATGAAAGACAGGTTTTTAAAAAGGGAGCAGGGTCTAAAAGGTAAGGAGAGGAAGCTGATGCTGCTCCTGCCTCATTCTAATTCAGTCCCCAGGCCAACTTTCTACCTTCCTTACCATCCCTCACTTTGTTTCTCATTAGCAACATTGCAGTGACAAATTATGAAAAATCTCTGTGGGACATGGTCAATAATATCAAACTCATGTTTACTTCAGCAGTTATGAAATGACTACTACATTTTTGCATTAATGAAAAGTACCACTCAAGCAGGTCCTGACAAGGCCATTATGAGGGGTCTAGTAGGAACAGTGGCTATGTCCGTAAGCTGTAGACTAAATTAAATGACTTTCCAGAATATAGACAATAGCTTGATGCAGTTTTTATATGGTCGTAGTTGATATTAAAGTGGGAAAGATATGGCATACTGGTTCTAGACATAGCTGAGAAAGCTGTAGAAGTGTGGTTCTAAGTGCATACCCTGTAATTCTAAAATATGGAATGTTACTTCCATGTGTACATTGTGGACTTTGCTTAATATCTTGTTTTTGTTTCTTATTTCAATATTGACAATCCAAAGTTTCCTCTGAATTCAGGTTTATAAATCAGCATGGAATGAGGGAGTCTCAGGAAATCTCTGACACTTCAGTATATGTAAACTATACCAACAAAGCAAAGACCTGTCCATAGGCCTGCTGAAGGGGCAATGGCAGATTGAGAGAGGCATGTGTTGTGACTATTTATCCAGAACTGTGGGGTAGTGTTTTCCAGACTGGAGCAGACACAAGCCTTAGGACACCTAAGCTGCACTCAGCTCCCCCACATCCATTCTCTATATCATTATCTCAGGTATCAACACACAGGAAATGAGACATGCGTTATGGGCAGTCATGGAGAAACACAATGGAATGAAACACAACCAACCTACTGCCCCAAAACTCTGTATATTAGTGGCTTCCTTTATCAAAGAACTAAATCGGAATTCCCTCACCTGTGTATGGTAACCTCTTAGTGTATTTACTTAGAGCACCACAATAACTGGCCACTGGCATGATACTCTTGAAAAAACACACTGATCTGCTTTGTAAAAACACATGTGCCATTTACCCTAGCAGCAGTTAGACTTGTTTTGTGATTTGAACAGATTCATAACGCCTTGGAACACATGCAGCTCAGCTCATAAACTGAAAGCATTTTTTTTTTTTCACTCGAATCAGCCCCGCTTCAATACTTGATGAGTGAGGTCAGTTAAAACACCCCGGGATTGCGAATTACCTCCCTGCAGGTATTTGCTGTATTTTTAAATTTTAGAAAGTACAAGTTTACACCTTGTCTTAATTTTATCATCTTTCTTTCTGGTATTTTTCTTGTCCTGTTTCTTTATAAACATGTTGACACATTCTTTATTGTCTAATATCTTTTAAATTAGCTTTTCCCTACCTGTGAACAAAATACCAGACACAAAAGAAGGCCCAGAAACCAGGACAATTCGGAATTTTCAATGCCAAAGTAAATACTAAAAAGATGAAACCTTTACCCAGGCAGCCTATCATCTGAGAGTCATTTCATGAGTGATGTTTTTAAAAGGTTCCAGAGACAACAGTCATGCAGAGAATGAGGCAGAGTGGAGCCTCTCTGAATTTTGTGAGTTATACATACATTTCGTATGAATTTAAAATGAATAAAAATGAACACTGTCGTTACAGACGTTTCTAGATGTCATGGTGTTTAGGTTGGCTACACTGCTACCGTGAATCTCCCACAAAGAGATCAGATTTAATACTTTTCCAGGTCTTAAACAGTAACTTAAGATAACAGAAATGTTCTATATTCTTGATGGCTATACTTCCAAATGGCATGTAATTGATGAAGATGGCTTGGCAGTATAATTTTTCCATAACTTATGTGGTAAGTTGTATTCTTGAAAACCCTTGGTCTTGCTTCATTTAGGAAGGGCAAGGTATCTAACTCAATAGAAAATTATAACAACAATAATAATGTTATTATTGTCTTTTCCACAATTAATGGTTGCCTGTACTTGAATGAGTTTATGATTAGGTCTTGAATAATCTAAATTGAAAATCATGCTGCTTATGGAAATGAAGATTAGTTTTCTTTTATTTTTAGTTGCTATTATTTTCTGTGTGTTTTTGTTTATAATTCAGAAATATAGTTCTAGAAAATTCTGGAAACCAAAATAACCCCCAAAATGTGTATGGCTGTCACCAAATCTTTAAAGAATCATATCTACCTTTGTCCTGGTTTCTTATTTCAGAATAAGTACATTAGTCCTGGAGACAATATTGCTGTCTATAGCTTTGATGGTAGCTCCTTTACAATGATTTTGATATTAGTAGTTTATTTAATTAATAAAGAATTAACCATAATAATAATACAGAGATTTTAGAGTTAAAAATTATACTTATTCCCAGGTATCCTTTCCAGAGATAACAGTAACTATTTGGGGCATTTGGGGAAGAACAAGCTAATGTGCAATGACTTTGTTTGTGAATGTATTCCACTCTTTGTTTGCTATCATCAAACATATGCACAGAATTTGGCCACTCTGTTTTTCTTACTTTTTTATATCTTAGTAAACAAAGAAAAACATAATCATAACAACAACATTTTCTATTTTGTATGGATCCCTTCCTTTTCTATTATGGTTGAATACATTGAATATCTAACCTCTCTTTAGAAGGCCTATTATACTAAAACATTCTCCTTAAGATGTTAATAACAATGAAAGTAAAAACAACAATAGCCAGAAATCCCAGGCTTGTCCTACTCGCCTTCACTTTGCTAATCACTTTCCAAACATTATCTCACCTCGTTCTTTCAACAAATGTCTCCAGTAATTACTATTATTCTTTTCTCTATGCAGATAAAGAACTAGGCTTAGAGACAGCATGGGATCTGCCAAATTGCATAACTTGTTTTAATTTTTTTCTTTCTTTTCTTTCGTGAAATTTTTAATAAAGTCATTTCACTCATACTGAGTAAGTCTTATTTTTTATTGAAAATGTTTTTTCATACAATATATTCTGGTGACTGTTTCTCCTCCCAGAACCCTCCCCACTTCCTCCATCCACCCAACTCCAAATCTTCTTTATTCCTTTCTTTAGAAATTTTACCATGAAGCCTCTTGAGTTTAAATCCTCAAGAGTCAGAGATCCACAGAGTGTGGTGAAAACCATTTGGAATCTAATAATAATTAAGTTAGAAGTGAATTCACTCTATAGATAAAAAGGACAAGTAAGAAATACATAGTTTTTTAATTCAAAATAAGTTTTCTTTAGCAAGTATTTCTGTAGTCACAAACATTTAGGTTCAATTTCTCAAAATCTCCCCCCCCAAAAAAAAAAATCTGCAGAATTAGAAATTGTAATCTGCCATTCTTACTGCTCTATAGATAAAGAAAGCAAGGCACGTGTCATTAAATTTATCAACAAGTTATCCTTCTTGCATATAAATTTTTTAAGTTGAAAAAAAAGGTCAGAGAATATCTATCCAGAGTATCCTAACACATCAAAGTTGCAAACAGTAGAGTGGCTAGATCTTTGCTATGGTATCAGGAATAATAGTGCCTGGTCTTTCTCTGCAAAACAACAAAGTCAAGGGATGAGCTTTTGCTTTCAGCAACCACATGCCTTTCATCTGTTAGCAGCCATTTACTTCCCTTCCTTCTCCAGTTCTCCTTCCTCACACACTTGTACTCTATACGTTTAATCAATCAGTTGCATTGTTTCTCTGCAGGCCAATGGCAATTATACACAGCTTCATTTGAATTGTAAAGCATTCAATCAAGCATTATACTACAGTCTTAAGAAAAGTTTGTTTAGCTAGAGTTAGAGGCACATGTCAGTAAATGCAACTTTAAGGACGCTAGGCAAGAAGATATCCAGACCAGCCTGGGCTACATAACAAGCCCTTGTCTTAAACAGGAAGAAAAAAAAAAAAGGCAAATCATAAAAGAAGCCTAGTTTTAGCATGGCATAGGGGAAAGCTTACACTGCTCCTTGTCTAACCTAATTTCACACTCTGCTTGTATCATATTTTTTTATTTCAATGTTTCAATTATTTTATTTATGGTCCACTATCACTGGGGATCTCAATCTGCAAAGCGTTACATGGTTAGCTCCTAATAATGCATAGTTATGAGGACAAATAAAGCACGAATAATATGGAACAGAGATGATGAAGTGATTATTTTTATATGGCAGGAGAGCAAAATTGTACAATTACCATGGAAGAGAGCCAACTAGGCTGCAGTCTAACATAACCATTGAACAAGTGAATATTTGGAGAAGCAAAATACATAGTGACTAACCCAGCTCACATAAAGAACGGAAGCCAAGTCTTTTGTTCCCTCTCCAATCTTCCATGTCACTGCCCCATCAGTCACTGAGTAGCCAGGGAACAGCTATGATCCTGAACCATTATAGTCTCAACAGTGACAAATCAACATTCACTTTATATGTTTCCTCCTTAAGTCACTAAGTAATGGGATGTCTGTATAAGGTCAGTTTCCTAAGGTTTTTTTTTTTTCCTTTTATTATTTTTGAAGAAACTTCAATTAATATAGATTTGTGGTTCATGAACATGCAAAGTTTGGGAGTCCAGCTAGGAGCCCGGCTCCTACATTTTATGACAGGGAACTTTCGAGGAGAGAGTGATAAGAAATATTAGATAGATGAGAGAGAAACAGATAGAAATACAGGATAGTCTCAGGAGGGCCTAGATCCTTATCCACCTCCCGCTCCAGTCTCTTCTAAAGGGCTATTTATAGGAATGTCAATGGGTGGAGCAAAAGACCTCCCCCTAGTTCAGCCAAATGTAGACCCTGGTAACCACATGTGGTCAAGCAATCCTTTAATGCAGCCCTGCTGGGTAAGGCAAGCTCAGATCTCACTAGGAAACCTTTGTGCACCTCCACATACAAGTTCTGCAGTTAAGTCTCTAGTTGATCCAGTATCCTGAAACATCTAAAAGAGGAAAAGCTAATAGATTAGGCAATATTTTCAGAAGGCAAAATAAACAACCAAGAAAAGGTAAATAAAAGATCTTACATTTCAAGGGTTTGAGTTTTGTATAAAGGTTTCATTCTTTTTTATTTTATGTTCTGTATTGTTTGTGTGCGTGTGTGTGGACAGAAAGGATTCTTTATTTTTATTTCCGCCTAACATTCCTGTAATAGCCTCATTTGGAAACAGCCTGAGTGGCTACTACCTACCACTGAGGAAAACATAATTAGTCCCATGTTATTCTCACTACTCATGGAGAAATCAGCAAACTTCTATTTTAGAAAATGAATTCTGGTAAAAATAAGAGGGAAACCAACACTTCATCAGCTTGAACCATCATCAATTAATATGATTTTAAGTACAGGCACACTTAAACCTGGAAAAATAAAGTTGCTTAGGTAATTTGCTCAGCGTACCTTTGGTTGCTTTGGAGTTATAGGATAGAGTTTGGAATGAAAGCTTTCTGAACCGGAGACATTGGTGAGCTGGACAAAGAATAGAAAGATATAAGTTCTTACCTGTCCTTCTGTATAACTTTATCCACAAGTGTGCTTACACATGGGCCTAGCTTGATAATAAAGAATGGTGTTTAAGTTTCATGAAACTCTGAGTTTTGAAAGAAAAATCCACCATTTGCAGGAAAACAGAGATAGAAGTTTGTTCTGGGATTGCAGGCCTGTGAGGAAGCAAGGTCTAAACATTAGCAATAGGAATCATAGGAATTAGAGGAAAGAGGTAAGAATATAGGGTGCAGAGGGGGGTAAAAAAGTCTGACAAAAAAAATCAGTGGGAGGAGTAATGTCCTAAGCTCGTGAGAATGGATTTAATTAAGTTCTATTTATGAATAAATGCCAGAAAGAGAGCCTGCACCCAGACCCCAGCCTCTGCTTAAGCAGGCATTGAGGGATACCTGAGCCACTCTTGTCCACTGATTCATCCTGCCAGATCTAGGGTTATTTTGCAGAAAAAAAAAATCAAATATCATCTTTTTTGTGGAGACAAGACCCAATGCCTATCCCAAATAGGCCTTGAACCTGATCTCCTTCCTCAGCCTTCCCAGTGCTGGGACTGTAGGCATTACCCAGCATGCCCAACTTTCTGTATTTTCTGAAGGCTTGTTGACTAGTCATCATTACAATTCAATTGCAAAGTGGGACATAAAGTGTTTTTCCAACTTTTTTATTGCACTGTATTTGAAGAGCATTAATGATAAATGTGTTTTATGTGCCTAAGTGACTGATTAATTTGCTCATGAAATCTTTGACTCCAGAAAGTTGCACTCTTAGACAACTACACCAGTATAAACACACACACACACACACACACACACACACACACACACACACACACACACACACACACATACACACACACACACACACACACGCACGCACGCACGCACGCACGCATGCACACGCACGCATGCACACACACACATGCAAAGAAAATACAAACTGAAACTTCAAAAAATAAAAAAAAATTGAAGTAAAGTCAAGCATTCATTGCCAATTTTGAGCATGTGCTACTAACTAGAAACAGAAGTATAGTTAGTTTGACTGTCTTCAGAAACCATATAGACCTAGATGACCTCATATTAATATATAGACTGTATAAAACAAAAGAAAGTTTTCAATACTATTTCCCAGTTATGGATATTTTTATTTTATGTTAATATGTATTAGTACTTGAAAACAATTAGATAGACAAATGTTCCATTTGTTTTTATACTTCATTTGCATATCATAGACTAGAGTAATGATTTGGCTTTTGTTTTACTTTATTAATTACTAGTTTGAGGCAGGGTCTCAACTATGTAGCACTGGCTGTCCTGGAAATCTCTAGGTAGATGATGTAGACCAGGTGGGCATCAAACTATAAGAGATCTGCCTGTCTCTGTCTCCAAAGTGCTAGGAATGAAGTTCTGCATAAGTTTTCAAAGAAGTTTTTGTTTTTTCCTAAATTCTTAAAGGAAATAGAAACTTTCATTTACAGTTATTTTGTATTAATATGAGAATATATTTTGTTATTTAAAATATGCTTCTGTGTGGTGATATTTTATTTGTGCTCTAATAAATAAAGCTTGCATGGATACCAGGGGAAAAAACCAGCCACTACAGTAAACATAGAAGTCAGGCAGTGGTAGCACACACCTTAAATCCTAGCATTAGGGAGGCAGAGATTCATCTGGATCTCTGTGAGTTCAAGGCCACACTGGGAACAGAGCCAGGTGTGGTGGCACATGCCTTTAATCCTAGCACTAGTTTACCATAGAGGTCTGGAGGTCTGTCAGACAGATAGGAAGTGATAGAGCTGGGCAGAAAGAGGAAGTGATGTAGCTGAGGGGAGAGAGGAAGTAAAATGGTAGGGCACAGAAAGGATATAGGTGTGAGTATACAGAAAGTAGATCTCTCTTGGCTGAGGATTTCCTAGCAGTAAGAACGTGGCTGGCTTCTTTCTACTTCTCTGATCTCTCAGTTTTCACCTCAATATCTGGCTCTGGGTTTTTTATTAATAAGACTGTTTAGCAATTCATCTTATACTTCTGGTCCAGTGGTATGGGTCAGCTAGTAAAGGAATGTGCCCCCCAGGCTGATGATCAAAAGTCCATATTGAAGATGCACATGGTAGGAAGAAAAATTTGATTCCTGCCTGTTGCTCTCTGGACTCCATGTGTGCAGTAATACATGAGTTATCTTCTAAATAAATAAATGGGAACTTATAAAATTATGCCTCCTTTATTACAAAGAATTGAGATTTTGACTAATTCAATTACGCAGTGGCACAGGTGCTGAGGAAATATATATCAAAATACACTGAGTAGAGAAAGATTATGACATCATAGTCCTTATCTCCAGGAACAGAAAGACTCTCGAGAAAGAGAAACAAGAAGAAATAAGCAACAAGAAATAATGAAATGAGCTTTGGAGCTTCTGAGGACAGGAGCCTGGGGGAGATCTGGGAGGAGTCTTTGGAGGAAAGAGCATCTCACCCGTGTTCCGAAACACAGCTTGTTGAGTTTAAAGGAGGCTGTGTGGGAGGATGGGAGCAGGGAGTGTTGTAGCATAAGATAGAGACCAGAGATGTGTGTAAGCAACCCAGAGAATGGAAAGGGCATGACATATTTCAAAATATAGCTCCAACATGGGTTCCAAGGAAGACTGTGCAAGAAAGTTTTAAGAACCTTAACTGTTAGGCTAAAAGCCTAATTTTACTGTGACGGTACAGAAGAGCAATGGATGTAATGTAAGCAGGCAGCTACACGATTCGATTCACACTGGTATCCCTCTGATGGCAGCAGAGAGGATGTGATCAAAGGGAGGTGAGAATGACATTGGGGAGAAGTCACATCACCACGTTTGTTTTCTTCTGTTCCTTTTATATTCACGTCACCGTGCTCCACTTCAGTCTGCGAAGAGGAGAGATGCCAGAGCTGGCAGTTTCATAATTTTGAAGACTCTGTGGTTTCTCTTCTCTGTACCAATGATGCATATCAATTATATTTGGAGGGAAAAGCTTAAAGATAAAGTACATAAATAATAGTCACATTTATAAAGAGCTTATGCTCTGACAGCCACAGAATTGAATGAGGTTTACTTGTAGTCATGACTTTTCATTCCCAACAACTCTATTGTGGCCCTCACTTCAGGAGACACATCCTCAGGGCATAGACTGTTTCAGAGACGGGGTGAAACAATTGTTCCACTCAGCTGGGATAGTAAAGCATGGAGACATGAGCTTCATAGCTGAGAAGCCACATTCTGAAATTCTAACCTATAATGGAAGACGCAATGAAATGAGCACTTGCTTTATAGAAATCTATTATAAATTAGACTTTCAGTGGTGACAAAAAAAAATTCTAGATTTTCGTGCCAAAACCTAAGTAATATCTTTCATTATAATCCAATTACAAAGTAAATAAACAGATAAGACGATAGACTCCACAGAGTGAAAAAATGACTGTAGCTGTGTGAATTAAGGGAATTTTAGAGAAAATAAGGAGCAAGCAGACTGTAAGCGTGTACCATTTCCTTGTAGAGATCTAGAGAAAGTAGGAAAATGTAAGTTTTCTATTACTCTGGTAAATATATTCTAATTTAATATTTGTCACAGATTATTATAAAGACGTGTGATATGTTTGTCAATAGAAATAAATACCATCTTCATGCATGGCTGTACCTTTCCTAGCTATTACCTGTGGTAATTTCCTCTGATAATTTGTTAGACACAACAAAACCTATTGACTAATTGAGTTTTAAAATGCATAGTAATTGTAGAAGCAGCTGTTAAATTCCAGTAATAAAGGAAAATAATGTTCAATTTCCATTATAGCTTTAACACTACATCTAAAAATGGAAGGCAAACCATTCCTAACTATTGAAAGTCCACTGTGTGTCAGGCTTGGGGAAATGCCAGATGAACTCATTACCTTCCTGAATATTTACATCAAATATATTTGGCAATTATCCTCCTCAACTTATGAATGAGAAAACAGACAAATGCTAGAAAACTACCTGAAAACAACAACAAAAATGAACAAACAAACCAAAAACGCCTGAGCACAGCTGCAGCTCTTCAGTTGTGTAAGTGAATTCCAGTCCTGAAGCCATGAGTCATGGTTGTCACAAGTACAGAACAGGTTTTAACACCAAGTATGTATCATACAACCTACACCAGGAAGATACTGTTTAAAGAGTTCTAGAGATTTCTCTCTGAACATTTTGGATTAATTCTATATCATACCTCCAAAACAATCCTGTGAATCTCAACTCTCTCGCTCTCTCGCTCTCTCTCTCTCTCGCTCTCTCGCTCTCTCTTGCTCTCCCCTCTCCCCTCTCTCACTCCCTCCCTCCACCCCTTTCTCTATTTTACCATTTTCTTTTAAATGGGGGACATTTCTTATCATCAAAGGGGTAATTACTGATTCATGGTCTGTTTCATAAATAGATACTTGTTTAATATTTTAGTATAATAAGAAACATGATTGAGTTCTTCACTAAACAAACATTTCTTAAATAACTTATATTTGAGAACTAGGTTGTCATCCAGAGACTGAGTCAAATAGGTTATTTATCTAGAAGGATGAATGCAAATATCCATTCTATTTTTCTCCTTGATCTAATACCAAAAATACTATCCTATGGAGAATCTTGCTGAGCTCTATAAAAATATAAAAAGTCAGCCAAGAAGTGGTGGCTCACATCTTTAATCCCAGCACTCAGGAGGCAGGGGCAGGCAGATTAACAAACAAATAAACAAAATCATATATATGTATATATATATATATATATATATATATATATATGTGTGTGTGTATATATACATATATGTATATATATACATATATATGCACACATATATGTATATGTGTGTGTGTGTGTGTGTGTGTGTTAAAATGTCATCCCTATGCTTTCAGAGTGAAATATACAGCCACACATTTGAACTCAGTGAGATGGCTCTGGGGGCAAAGGTGCTTGCAGTCATGCCTGATGATCTGAGCTTGATTACCAAGACCCAAATAGCAGGAGAGAATGGACTCCAGCAAGTTGTCCTGTGACCTCTATCCTCATACTGTGAGCATACACACATGCCAACTAAATTAATAAGTGTGATATAAAAGCATAAATAACAGGCAGAAAAAGCTTGAAACTACATCTTAACTCCATTGTGAATATTTCTTTCCTTGTTTTAAAAACATTTTTCTCAGTATATTCTTGGTGGAAACTTTCCAAATATAGATTTCCATGCTTCTTTCTATATAAAAGTCATCATGAAGTATATTTCATTCCTATTTTTCTTCATAGGTCCAAAAATTACAGGGTGAAATAAGTTTACTCATATTAACCTTCTTAGTGTTTGTAAATAATGATATCTTTCAGCTTTAACAAAAAATTAAATGATGACCCTGATTCACAGAATTACTGGAAGCATTGTTCAAAATATGATTGACTTAAAAATATGTGAAGTTTGCTTAGTAAGATCTCTTGTATGGGCATTGCAAATTAATTATATCACCACAGTGTATGTTGTACCTTCAGTGCATGAATACAAGTATTTGGCAATCGCTTGTGTAAGGGAAAGCAGTGTCAAGTACTTTGAACGCACACATGTGACTTCCTCTGAATCTACTTTCGTGCCAGCCCATCTGATTCCACACTTGTGAGTGGAAGAAAATATTGCTCCCAACTACAGCTTGTGTTCTAAAAGTTAGGTGTTCTAGAAGTTACGTGTCAAATTTTATGTAAAGAACAGTAATTTAAAAAACCATACAAACCAGGTTTCCCATCATCAGTTCTGGCTCCATCTGTGTACAATGAAATCAGGCCGTAATATATTTGTAACTTGTGCTCTCTATGTGTACATTCCATTACTCATAACTGTATTTTACAATATCTTTTGATTATATGAAATCAACTCTTTATTTTTGTTATATGGCAATAGCACAATTATAGAAGGAGCATGCTTTTTGAAATATAATTTTAGAATTTCTCTTCAAATGATGAATGTGTTATATAACTCAGGAATTTCACTTTCAACATATCTTCCTTCCAACATCATTGTTCATATAGAAGACAGCATCTAAAAGAATGTTCATTGTTCTATTTACAATATAAAAACTACAAGAAGGTACACTTCCATGGATGGCAAAATGTTCATCACGATGTCTCAATTTAAGTAAATGTATATTTTTGTTTTGTTTTGTTTTAGGTAAGGTGGAACAAATGTGCTGATATGACAGGGTTTTTTCATCTCTAAACTGTGTTGATAAGGAAAAAGGAAAAGTGCAAAAATGTGGATATAGTGAGTCCTCACTCCTCCTAAAAGAGGGAAGTGTGTGTGCAAGTATCTGTCACTGTATGAGTACTTGAGTGCAACAGATTTTCTGAGCCTCACATTGGCAAGCAAATTAGCAGGTAGAAGGGAAGTATTAAACAACCTCAAGAATCCCCCAGTGTCTGTGACAACTTTTAGAGCTGGTTTAGTTTCTCTAAAAAGGAAGAGGTGCCACTTGTCTCTGAGTCAGAGCCCCATTCCCCTCACCCCCAGGCTCCTTATCCCTCCTATTCTCTGACCCCGTAGTTTTTGCTGGGTTCCTCCTCAGCACATGCCTCAGCTATCACTTCTAAACCGTTTCCAAGTTTATCCTAAGCCCAACCAGATCCAGGTGCTGCCATGTAAACTGTTCTTTATTCTTTTGCAGCACCTAGCAATCCCCCTAGACTGGAGAGTCACACACTTTGTACAAGTTCCTGATTCCCAGAGAACACAGTGCTGCAGAGATGGCCTCTTAGCTGTCAAGTAATTATTAGTCCACTTCTTCATCCCAAAGTACAGCTCTTTGCTCTGCACGCACTGAGGACTCAGCAGTTACTGAATATTTTATATGTTGAGTAGTCATCTGCGTTTTGAATTTAGATTGGTCAACAATGTGCCCTTTGACTGGTAACAAATTCTTTATTTACAGGTCCCACACTATTCTATGCCATTATTTTGACATGCCAAAGCATGGGTCTTGGTCTCAATCTCTCTTCTCTCTCTCCCACATGAAACTTTCCATCTTTTCATTCTATAGTTTAAGAATTTTAAGAGTAAGAAATTAATGGAAGATACTGGTAAATCTGTGTGTGTCTGTCCATCTGTCTGTCTGTCTGTCTCTGTCTCTGCCTCTCTCAAACACCCCCCCCTCTCTCTCTCACACACACACACACACACACACACTTTCTTTTTCCTTTCCCCCACCCCCTTTTTATTAAAACTATTGATCTATGTGAGCAAACTCGCTACAAAACCAGGTTATAACTCTGTCTTTCATGTACTCGACCAGAACCAAGCTCAGATCCCTTGGTGGTATTTCACTATAACTGACATTTAAATTTTAAAATGTTAGGAATATGAACTTTTCCAGGATGACAAATGTATTTTTTTATAGTTAAGTATCAGAAGGTAAACATGTAGATGGAGCAGTTAGTAACAATTATGCCCTGCTAGTTAGTTCTCTGACTATAATGAAATACTTGAGAAAGTTGACTTACAAAGAGAAAAGGTTTTCAATCTTAGTTCTGGAGTTTCCAGTTGGAATGCAATTGGCACCACTGTTTTGGGCCCATGGAGAAACAGTACTTCATGGCAGGATTACGCCACAGGAAAACTGCCTATGCCGTGAGCCAGGGAGCAGAAAAGGAGGTTGGGGCAGAAAGCTATTCCATAGTTGTGCCTTCAGTAATCATAAACTTCTTTTAATTCAGTTTCCCTCTGTTGTTTATAAATTTTACATTACTGCTTGCCACTGTTTAGAATGACCTTGAAATCCACTGAAAGAACTACTGTTTTTACTAAGAGCAGGTAGGTAAATAGCCTTTGGAAAATCAATGTACCAAGTTGCCAAGACAACTTATATCAAGAAAAAAGGAACCACCTCTTTATTTATTCATAGAAACTCATGTAAAATAATGGAACAAACTTGCTAAGAAAGTGGTCGCTTAGGGAAGGCAAAATCTTACCCAATCTGGAAAGTATTAACTTTGCCCATCTAAGTGATTGACATGTGACTGGACAAATTTGAAGATTAGATGAAATAAAGTGGTCATGGGATGTTTTCCTTGTGACTATCAAGTCTGTGATATTTCTACCATTTGAAAAGACTATAAAACTTAATTACAACTAATGATGTTTTTAGTCTTATAGTTTTACTTTGACCAAGATTTCATCTCACTTTTTGTAAGGACATAGAAAACAGAGAGGAGAAAAGAGAAACCAGAGGCAGAAGTTAGATACCCAATTTCTGAACCATCTATTCCCCACATAGTTTGATTTCATTATTTTCAAATACAATCAACCCTTAGAAGACCAGATACAGGCATGATCGTTAAGTAACTCAACTTAAAGTCACATTAAATAATCCTTTGATTAGGACTGGTATGCACTGAGTGCAACTCTGATTTTCCCGTCGATACAATGGGTAATTGAGAACTGACTAGATAAATAAGAAGAAGCATTAAAAGCTAATTTAATTCCTGGAACACACACTACTACGATAATGGGCAATGGTAATAGGTTACCATAAAACAATGACTAACTATCACAGCATTTTTGAGCCCTTTTTTTTCTGAAATATATGCTACTCTAGTCAACAACAAAAAAGTAAAAAAAAAAAAAAAAATGAGATATGTCATTTAAATAAATAGCTGAATGAAAATATTTATAACTCTAGTAATATGTAATGTTTTACATATAGTAAGAATACTTGAATAACTGTAGGCTACAGCTTTGTCAAATGGCAAATATATATATATTCAAATTTTACCTTGCTTTCCATAGGGAAAGGAAATACTCAATTAAGAAAGTAAATAAAGGTAGAAATGGACACATTTCCAGTCTTTTTAGTTCTCATTTAAGAATAAATGCACTAAAATTTGAAAGTAATAATCAACAAACATTAATTTATCACCACTCCTAAGGAAATAATCTTGGAAGTTTTTGTTATTTCAGTGAATGATGTAATTCTTTGTACGTCACAAAAAGTCTTATGCCAGCAATGGCAAGGACCTGTGTGAAAACAACAAAGAACAAAATTAACACTTTGAAGGGACTGATTCTCTTTGTCCACACAAAGACACGGATGCACTTTTTATATTTAAAATAGGGAAGCTGTGTGGCTCTTCTCCATATTCCCTGACATAAATCAGATGTGTCTATCTGAGTTAAAGAACTCTTTTATGTTTGATGTTAAACAAATGGTGTGTCTGGAATATAAGGCACAATGATCATAAAGCATTTAAAACACTGCCTTAAAAATACTGCTATTACACATGAAAAAATGTTTATAGTTCAGCACTCAGTTTCAGTAAGATCTAGGTTTAATGGCATAAGAAGTGGGGGCATAAAGAAGGGACTAAGATAAAAGAAAAGAAACATTTTGGTGCCTTTTAATAAAACAATAAAGAGATAACTAAGTGGAATAGATTAAAAATATTTTGTGAATATCTTTACGTTTTAATATAGCACATCTCACAGCTACAAATTTCAAAAATGCAGTTCTGTGGAATGATTAATCTCATTACAATCAGAACCATGAATTACATAAAAGGAAAATTCTGTTGATGAGAACCAGGGGCAGAACAATAGCTCTCAAGGTCATGCCACAGCATTCTTAGCTGCAATAGGTAAGAAATTGAACTCTGGAATACCAGCTTCAATATAAAGAGTACTTAAGAGGACTGAGTGGGCTCTTGTTGACTGCCTAACTTAACAAGTTGGTGATATACATGGATTCCCATCTGAATTTCTATCACACACACACACACACACACACACACACACACACACACACACAAAGTGAGCTGGAATATCCTAAAATGTCAGAAAAGTTGGGAATTAGCAATGCAAAATAGCTTGGATTTCTATAGCTTTTAAAGTGACATGGAACTTTCCGTGTGTTCTATTCTCTGTATCATATGAGCACCATTAGGGTTAGTAGAACAAGTTTTGTTACATGAGCATTTTAGTACCAGCCAGCTTATACCTAATTCTAGAACTATACACACAGTTAAGAGGGAGGCAGATAGCTACACTACCAGGCTTTTCTAAGGTCTAAACCTTTCCCACTCCTAGGTGAATGAGAGACTAATAACCCCCCACTCCACTCCTACCCCATCTCATGTTGTTTTGAGTGTCCTGATTGGTCATGGAAGAATAAGCACACCGCATTCTCATTAATTTATAAAAGGAGAAAAAGAGAGAAAGTTAGCAGTAGGGATACACACTGAAATCTTTCCAGCAATAAATTTTGTCCAGAAGGAGAGTGAGTATAAGAAACACATTACTGGAAAAGATTCTGTCAGTCCAAATGTTTTTCTCCCTCAATACAAAAAACAGTGTCTGAGCTGGAGGAAGTCTCAAGGAATAGATTCATGGTTCCTTTTCTTTTCTTTTTTTTTTTTTCTTTTTTACTTTTCACAGGAGAAAGCTGAAGCCTCAAAAGGTTTCTTGTCATGTTCAAGTGCCCAAATGTAGACCTAGGTTTTGAGCCAAGCCTAGAAAAGCAATTTGCTGCAAGCAGTACTCCATTACATTGTAAATTTCTATTGGATTAAATAAACCAAGCAAACAACAACCTATCATGGCTACAAAGCAGTTTGTATTTGTAAAATTAATAAATTTTAATAATCCCATGTGAGGAATCTGAAAGGACATGACTTCAGGGGCTACTACTCCCCCCCCAACTGATGAAATAAACTGATAAACGATGGTACCCCCACTGAGAACGTTATGCGTCCTTAAGTCTTAGAGTGAACCTTGTATCCTCATGAAAAATGAAAAAAACTCCCAGGGAGGGCTGTGCTCAGATGGCTCAAGTGAAGAAAGAGTTAACTGCCATGCCACACCTCCTTGCAAACAACCAAGGAAAGCTTTCTTTAAAGCAGTACAAAATGTCACCACAGGCTGACGCTCTTTCTGCAAGAATAATGAGATTTTTGCCACCTAGGATGCTGAGCACACACTTCATTGCCTTTATCACATTCAGATTTTGTTGGTGGAAGTCTTGCCTCCCTTTACCTTCAAAACAGGTTATACAAGAGGCCTAAAACATGTGGGTCACTACTGTGGTCCTCGTCAAGTCAAAAGACCTGCAGGAGCAGCGTCTGTCCTCTGGCACCTGACGCACGCTGTTAAAACTGCTTCAGAAATGAGGCAGGCAGGAAAATGAGCCCCAAGGATGAAGCTAGACAGTACCTCACTCTCAAGGCTCCCTCTGCAGAGGACACTGCAGGAGAGGAACTTTCTGTCCTGAACTCATTTGCTGGATACCCTGTGCCTTGACAACCACGATCTTTCCATTCAAAACACTCTGAGATCCCATGCCGAAGTTTGCACAACGTCCACGCTATCATTCAGGGGAAATGCGAATTTTGGGGGTTTGTGGCTTGCGACCCCCGGGATCAGTAGGCGCGTTCCTGCGGGAAAGCGCACAGCTGGTGGCTTGGACTGGAGCCTGCGGTGCAGAAAGAATCGCCATCAGGTCTGAAAGAGGAACCTCTCCCCCGTTGGCAGTTCCGAGTGAAGAAAAACCTGTTTTTCGACGGGGCCAACTGAAAAGAAATTCCAGCGCGACCGCATGAAAGGTTAACTGCTGTGTGTTGCAGTCCGGGGTGGAAGTGTGACAGCCTAGGAGCCTGGTGTGAAAGGGTTAAAGCCAAGAGCGGACATAGGCGTGTGTATTGTCACATTTCACACACTCCCCCCCCCCCCCCAAGCTACCTTCTTGACTCTTCACCAGGGTTCCAAGGTGCCCTTCCCCCATCCTACACTGGGATCCAGAAAAAGTGAGTCTACATTGTGCAAGACAAGAGAGGCCCAATGCTCATCTTCTGAGTGTTGTGACTCTGGCCTACCTGTCTTAAATCCGGCGCTACTCAGGTTTTAGGGTCCCCGCCCCAGAGCCTGAGATTAGCCACTGATGTCTTTCCCAGCCTCAGAAACAGTAAAGCATTACCTCACCCAGAAATGCAACTTTGATACAGAGATATGGTGAAGACAACCCCCCACTCTGATACCCCCCCCACACACACACACATAGCAGCAGCAGCAGCAGCTCCCAAACCCTGAGGATCTCCTGCTCCTGTGGCCTCCTTACTTTCTCTTCTTTCCTGAGAAAGATTCCTAGCCATTGAACCCTCTTCTGTGGCTTCAGCTCGCCAATAACTGAAGGGGTGTACAGGGATAAAAGATGCGAAAAGGAAGTCAGTCCGTTTCCCCCCCTCCTCCTTGATTTAAAACTAAAGGGGCTGGGTTGGGGGGGGGGGAGCAGGCAGAAGACAAAATAACAGGGAATAGTTTAACCCCCAACTAGCTACTAAACGGTAAAAAGTCAAAACTTCAAAAGGTTAGATCCTAGGGCTCCGCAGGGAAAAGTACCTGCCACTTGGGCTAGCAGACTGGGAGAGCATATATTTATTGAGAGGACTATGGTGTGTCAGCCCGCAGGCCGCCAGCTGGTGGACGCCAGGGCCAGGGATGTCCCCCTAGGGTGAGCAAAGGGATTCCCCACAAGATATTCTGGTTGGTGGGAATTTTGTCATTTTCCTTCGAAGGCTCAGTGTAGAAGTGAGAACTGAGGCGCTATCACCGGGTGTGTGGAAATCAAGAAATCCCTCACACAGGGTTTCTAACAAACCTGGCTGCTAACCCAGTCCACGCTGCGTGGCTCGGCTGCCGTCAACCCTACACTCACCACCAATCAGACAATGCAGCTGCTATTTCAGGGTTCAAATATTTATTTATCTATTTATTTATTTATTTATTTATTTATTTATTTATTTATTTATTTATTTATTTATTTATTTATTTATTTGTGAGATGGTCAAAGCCCTCCCTTTCCCCTGCCTTCCCTCCCAGGTCTTCATATTTTGAGCAAGAGGAAGTTACTAGGGGATTTATCATGACAAAGTGCAGGCAGTTATTTCAGCTCAAAGCTGCCCTGGGTTCAGTGACGTGGACTTTGACACCCCGAGACCGGAGGGACCGTGCAGGGGAGAGAGGAGAGAGCAAATCCTGGGGGCTCCTCAGCCTCAAAGCTAAGCCTCATCCAAAGTTCGTGGAGATTTCCTCAGTGCTCGCTCTCTCCGTCTCTCTGCCCAAACTTGATCTGACCAGTCAAGCCTAAAACGTGTGACCCAAGTGCCTGTTCCTAGGGACAGGTCCGTGTCCCCGCGCGCCTTTCCGGCTCCCTGACTTCCCCAACCACGCGCTAGAACACACCGTCCCAGGCCACCCGGGGAACCGCCCCCGGGCCACAACAACCGCGGCAGTCGGCTGCTCAGAGGCCATTGCTTACCTGGTCTGAGGACCGCGGCGGAGATCAGGAGGCAGAAAACCAGACGGCAAGAAGGAGAAACCTTAGGTGCCATATTCCTCCTCCTCGAGGGCCACCGACAAAGTCCACGCCGCAGGAGGGGGCGTCGTCCCCGGGCCCACGGGGCCCGCTCGCTCGTGGGTCCCGACTCAAGGGGCAACGGCGTTTTCCTAGACACACGGTCCCCCGGGGATCGTGGCGCTGCGCCGTCGGGTCTAGACCACACCACACGCAACTTTCCTCCACGCGCCACCCGCAGCTCCTCCCTCCCCCTCCACGCCCTCCCTCGGTGTCTTTGGCTGCTCCTCCCAGGACGGGCGACCCTCCTCTTAATTCCAGGAGACGCTTCAGTAGTCAGTCAAGGTGGACGCGGTTCTGCTTGGCTGCAATCTTCGGTTAGTTTCTCTTCTTGCAAAGAAAAAAAAAAAAAAGGTGATGATCAGAAGAGCGGTGAGAGTTGCACCGCGCACGGATCACGGGGACCTGGAGAGGGGTCGGCGGGGGCAGCAGCGCCTAGGGCTCGCCCCGTGGGTCTCCTCAGGTGGCAGCCGCGGCACTGGCTGGAGCGGCGGCAGCTGGAGCAGTGGCAGCGGCCGCGGGCTCGGGCTGCTCTGAGTGGAGGGCTGGAAGGCGTGTGTAAGCTGCCTGTCTCCTCCTCCGCCGCCTCCTCCTCCTCCTCCCGCTCCTCCCTCCCGCCCAGCTTCCTCGGCGGCAGCGCGGAGCAGGTGGTTGGAGCGCCGATCTGCAGCCTAGAGGCGCTGCAGGACCGAGTCGGGAACTGAACGGAGCTGGCGGCCCGGGGTGGGAGGAGAGCCTGACGTCCCAGCCTCCCCCGTCTTCCCCCGGCCCGGGTGGGCGGGGCTGCCCTTGACTCCGCCTCCCGAGGACACACCCTCCAATAAGGAGCGGGCTTGAGAACCCCGGCACAGCGGGCTGGTTTGGCCGCGGACTGGCTCCTGCCACCCGGTTCTCAGCGCCCCCAAGACGCACGATCTGTGGCCGTCTGCTGTCCGCCCCGCCTTGTCGCAGAGCTGTCTTCTTGCACTCGGAAGCCCCACTCACTACTCACTGGCTCACACCTAGGGATTTTTCTCCTGGGTGGTGGTACCGCCTTCGGCTTCTGTGGAGTTATGAGGAGAGCACCTTTGGTCCTCTTGGAGCAGGACTGAGGAGGTGGAAAAGATGGAAACAGTCACTGGCTGGTTCAGGATAATTCTCCCCCGCGATAAACTCCTTCCTTCCTTCTCTAATTCGCCTATCTTCGCTCCCCCTAGTCCCAGCTCCTGCACACCTCCTCAAAGCAGAACATTTAGTCAAGTATCCAGGACCAAGAAGGCAGAAGAGATTTCTGCCCTCCCTCCCCCCACGCCCCAATCTCCCTCCCAGTGAGCATTAGGACTCGACACCACACCATATCATACGGACTTTCCTAATGTCCCTTTTTAAAAGTGTCACTTCTATTTTTAATTAGGCGGCGATTTTAAGTTACAAAACAAAATCCAGAGTTGCTCGGATTAAAAAATCAACTCCTCCTGGTCCGTTCCAGAAAGTCAGGCACCCAGCAGATGGGCAGGCTTCTCAGGCAATTTCTAAAGCTTGAACCACCTCCCAGGCTTAGCATCAGGAAGCCGTGTCGCTTTCAGTTCAGGCAGAAAGCATGAAGGAATATTTTCCTCTGAAACACCGGGGTGGAGCTGTTGGGGCCCTAAGTGGCTCTAACTCAGGAATGCGGGATTACAACTCTTATGCCGGTAGCATAATAAAATCCTGGTCCCAGGGCATTAAATAGTCTTTCGTGCATCACAGGGTCATCCCCTGTGAGAAGCCAGTCTCCAGCAGAGAATGCTAACTAGTCACACAGGGCTCGGACTTCAATAGACTGGGAACCACCAGTCACCTGTGAGTGGAGATGGGGGTCTGCGAATGTGCAGGCAGAAGCATCGTGCACACACACACACACACACACACACACACACACACACACACACACACACACACACACACCCGGGAGCGCGCAAGCGCACACATAGACTCTGATCTTTGGATTCCTTTCCTTTCGTGCTTGAAATTATTAAGCTCCATCTTCAGTTGTGAATTTTTTTTTCCCCCAGCGCCTCTCTGTCTAGTTTTCCTCGCGGTGTTTTACAGTATTCGAGGGTGGATTTCGTATATTTTTCCTCGGAAAATAAGTAGTTTTTCCCATATGGTTTTAACATTTACATTTCATTTGCATCTTATGAATCAACCAGAAGGCTAAGTGCCAGAAGGCAAATGCCCCTTAACTCTGTATTCCATGCACAGGGCAAAACTGCTGGCGTACTCATGGGAATCCTACTAGATTCCTTTAGGGAATTCTTTGTCTAACTGTAGCCAGCCTTAAGTTGGATGTTTTAGAACAAACCATCCTGCATTCCTCCTGGATCTTCAGACTATTTGGAGGTGGAAGTTATCATAGCATATAGCTGTGTGGCAAAAGGCAGAACCCTGACTCTGACATTGTCTCATGAGCATAGTCAATTCAACCTCTCGAAAACTCAGTCCTCACTTGCAAAAGGGGCTATCCATCGTTCCAGGATCATTGGATTGGTTATTGTGAGTAAATGAGATAGCATAGAACACTGGCCAGACATAGTAGAAGGTGATGGGCTTTAGGGAACAGATAGAGCCTAGGGAGGACCCTGATTTGCACTTAGTAACCTTCATCAAGAGTCAACCTCTCACACACAATTAAATTGTCATGACACATCATTAAGTCATATTTAAAGATACATCAAAATATATCGATTGCAGATATTCAGTATGCACACATTTCTGGAAGCAGTTGACTATATATGCACACATGTAATGTGCACACCATATTTATGCACACATATATTTGAATTATAGTCAGTTCTCTTCAGAATGACCATAGAGAGGAATATGTTCTACTGTAGGAAAATGTCTTGGTAAACTGCTTGGAATAACAACTTCAAAGGCCATGGCTCATACATAACTAGGATCCCAAAAAGTAATAGTGGCATTACTCTGTATTATATAAAATAATAAAATATTAAGATAGGAATTTAGCAGATGAGTGTGGGATGAGACTAAGGACAGAGGAAGAGAAAAGTTCTGATTATATTAGCTGGAATTTGGAAATGATCAGAGGCCCTTACAATTATCTCAGTTAATTAGGAACTTTTACTGAACACTCATGTTAGAAAATTCCAAGCAATTTCTATGAATCAGTAAACATTATTCACCCTCAAAAAAATCCCTATCAGTATTTTACTTGCATGAAACTGAAGGCCAGAACAAGGAGTAGCTTCCTCAAGGCTACACAATGATTTATAGCAACACCAAAGCTAGAATTCTAGACCTGAACCTCTGATTCTAGTATTGAATTCCTACCCACCTTGCTTGCTGGATTTGTGTTACAATAGCTTTATGCCTTTGGGGATATAGGGGTCTCCACTGAAACATAAATTTCTTCATCTTCTCAAAATTTTAATAAAGTCTGCTATAGTCAAACATTTTTTATTGAGGAAATTAATAAGGTGGCAAACACTATCTGATTGGGCTATGGAGCCCTGTGTGAGAAGTAGGGGGAGGGAGACCTTGTCTAAGGGAATTGATGTTCATTCATGAACAGAGACTAAGAGTCTGAAGTGAACAAGAGAATGTGAACTCCACAAGTAATGCAGTAGGGAAGCATTCTACTTTCTTTTATTTTGCAGCGGTAAAATAGCAGACACAGAACAGGGAGAAAGAGTTCAGCTAAAAATTTCAGGTTACAGTCCCTGATTGCCTAGAAGTCAAAACACTACTGTGAAGCAGCCAGTTACATCACATCTGTAGTCAAGAATAGAGAAAAAATAAATAAAATGCATTCATGCTTACTGCTCCGCTGGATTTCTCTTTTTTCATGTAATTCAGAAACATTGCCTGAGGAATAGTGTTGGCCACAATAACTTGGGTCTTCCCACATTGATTAACAATAATGACAATTCCCCCATAGCCATTCCCACAGGGCAACCTAATCTAGACAATCCCAACTATGGTAATATTTTATTTGTACTGAAATGTGATTTTATTTGTATGTTAATAAATAAAGTTGCCTGGGGGTCAGGCTAATAACAAGCCATAGCAAGAGCTGGGCAGTGGTGGCGCACACCTTTAATCCCAATCACATGACAGGCAGATCACTATGTGTTCAAGGATACAGCCAGCATGGAGACACACACCTTTAATCCCAATACCAACCATAAAGACCTGGAGGTCTGTATAGACAAGCAATGATGAGGAGGTCCTGTGGTTGGGTTTACAACCAATGAGAAGGCAGAACAGAAAGTTAATAAAAAGACAGATACACAGGAAGTAGCTCTCTTTCTGAGGGGAAGGACAACAGTGGCAGCAAAGGGTAAGAAAGGCGGTTTTAAGTCTCAGCTCTTAGCTATTGCTCTGACCTCTTGGGCTTTTAACTCTGCATTTGGCTCTGTGTTTCTTATTTAATAAGACGGTTTAGAATTACATCTATACCCAACCAAATCTAGACAATTGCAACCTAATCTAGACAATCCCTCTTCAGCACTCTTCTCAGATTTTATTGAGTATTGTATTCTCTAGGTTGTATTGAGTTGTCAATTAAAATTAGTACCATCACTAAGAGAGAATTTGTCCTCCAGAATCTAGGAAACAGGGCCTAAGAACCTCCTTTCTTGGTTATTAAGAGGGAAGCTGTTAGTTGGATCAACATCAAGGGCATTTTGAGGAAGATCAAGAAGACATAACAACCCAATGATATTTGTCAGTTTAGTTTTGGCTCAGAGTATCCTCACTGGTATCCTTACTGCAAGAGGTAAAATGAAAAATTCTCATCCAGGATCAAGATATTTCATGTTGCCCAAAACATAAGAAAAACTTTATATTACAGAGCATAAAATATTTTATCATCAGTTGGGGTAATAAATTCAAAGAAGTGATCTGATACACAAGACATTTCCTATTTACAGTCTACTGAGATCAGAACTCAGCACCACACTTCCAAGACTCAGGCCATGATCTTTTTTCTTTATAAAAACCACAACCTCGTCATCATGTGCCAACATTCTCTGGAAAGTATGTATTCATTTAATGAGTAGACAAGACTCCCCCGACCCCTGACTAATGAATCTGCTTCTTACTATAAATGAAATTTCACCAAGGAAAGTCTGGAAGCTGGAGATATGAGTTCCTTACTCTAGTATATGAGAGTGGTTTCGGTGTCTTTCTGTATTTTAGTCAAAGATGTGTGGAACCTATTTGTGAATCTGCATGTCTAGGTGTGTATGATGGCTAGTTTTTATCTCAACTTGACACAAGCTAGAGTCATCTGAGAGAAAGAACCCCAACTGAGAAAATGATTCCAAAACATCAGGTGATATACAGACATGTAAGGCATTTTTTTAAATTAATGATTGATAAAGGAGGACCTGGTCCATTGTGGATTGTGCCAACCCTGAGCTAGTGGTCCCATGTGCTATAAGAAATCATGCTGAGTAAACCATAAGGCCAACAGACAGCAATCCTCCATTTTCTCTGCATCAGCTCCTGCCTTGAGGTTCCTGTCCAGTTTGAGTTCCTGACCTTACTGCCTCGCATGCCAAGTTGTGATATGGAAGTGTAAGTGAAATAACTGCCTCCTTCCAAGTTGCTTCTGGTCATGGTGTTTCATCACAACAATAGGAACCTTAGCTAAGACAAGATGTATCTTTCCAATAGATTGGACATCCCATAAATATTTGAGAATGAATGACAACCAATGGAGATGAGTTCTTCTTTACAGACTGAAGATAAAGCATGTCACTAAGTCCTTAACATCAAGGGAAGCTCAGCCAAATACAAGTTTATCATTCCTAACTGGAAATAAAAAGCCCCACATGCCCCTGCCACAAATGAACCTCTTTAAGTGCAAACATGATGTCACATATAGAAGATCCCGTGCCTGCCTGACCTCAGGCTGCAAGTAAAAGTCAAAACAGGAGCACCAAAAATATTATCTAAATCTTATTTCAGTCTGTGAGTTCAAGACATTTGTGATGGGACCAAATGTCTAAGAACTAAGGGTGAAGCTTGAATAAACTATATTGAATGCATAAATTTTGTGCTGAGACCTATATTCCATTTTCAAAATAGTTCCTTATTTCTGCAAATATTCTGAAACAAGACAAAATGCTCCAAAATCCAAGATTACTGGTCCTAAACACTTTGGATAAGGGATATTCAACTTATATAATATGAAGTGACAATCTTCAGGGGAAAAAGAATAGAAAAAATACTTTGTTATCGGGGACAATAAAACCAAAGGGCCCAGATATTGAATTAGTAAGGAACTGTCTTAGGGTTTTCATTGCTATGAATTGGCACTGACACCACAGCAACTCTTATAAAGAAACATTTAATTGAGGGTGGCTCCCTTACAGTTTCAGAGGATCAGTGCATTATGATCATGAAGGAGGGCATGGCAGTAGGCAGGCCAATGTGGTGCTAGAGCTGAGAGTGATACGTCTTGCAGGCAATAGGAAGTTGACTGGCTCTCTTACTGAGGGAAGCTTGAGGAAAAGAGACCTGTGGTGATATACTGTGTCCCCCAATATATTGTGTACCCTAATAAAACTTATCTGAGGATCAGAGGAATAGCCCAGCCACCGTATTAAATGTAAAAGTCAGGCAATGGTAGCACATACCTTTAATCCTAGCATTCAGGAGGCAGAAATCCAACCAGATCTCTGTGAGTTCAAGGACACACTGGAAACAGAGCCAGGTGTGGTGGCACGAGCTTTAAATTCCAATACTCATTAACCATAAAGGTCTGGAGGTCTGTACAGACAGACAGGAAGTGACAGAGCTGGGCAGGAAGAGTAAGTGATGTAGCTGGGCAGAGAGAGGAAGTAAGATTGCAGAACAGAAAGGCTTATAGGTGTGGATATACAAGAAGTAGGTCTCTGGCTGAGGATTTCCAAGTAGTAAGAACATCTTTGGCTTCTTTCTGATTTTCTGATCTTTCAGTTTTTACCCCAATATCTGGCTCTGTTTGTTTGTTTGTTTTTTGTTTTTTTAAATTAATAAGACCATTTAGCAATTTGTGTTACAGGGACCTCAAAGCCTGCCCCCACAGTGACACATTTCCTCCAATAAGGCCACATCTCCTAATAGTGCCACTCCCTTTGGGGGCCATTTTCTTTCAAACAACCACAGTGACCATTGTAAGTTCCTTACAATACACTGATGGCAAAGACTGATACAGAAAACTAAGTACCCAGAGACTAACTAAATACAAGATAAAACTCCTTTATTTCAGGATCCTAAGTTGTTTTTCTTTTTAAGTAGTTTATTTCTCAAATTTCTCTAGATATGTATTGAAATTACATAGATATCTGTCTTCCTAAGATACATTTCCAATGGGCTTATTACATCATTTTTAATTTTTAAAAGTAGCACTGTTCATAAATAATTAAGATACAGCTGCTCACATCCTCAGTAGTTAATAAAGACACCATAAGAGCTCAGGAAGGCAAAAATTTTCAAAGTCTTCAGTAAATATTCGGTTCTTATTTCATGTTGCAGTGTGTTCTATGTTAGGTACAGAAGGACACGCATAGTTATTTCAGTGCAGTGCAACTACAAATCCACTTAGTCATTTTCCTTCCTGCCTCAGACATGAGGAATGGAGAAAGAATCCAGCAAAGCCATTCGGCCATGGAACTTCCACCATATAAAATGGATGTCAGCAACTCCCAGTGTGTTAAATACTCATAACTCATTAGCGTTTTCAGTAAGTGCATAGAACCGAATCCAAAACTCTAACACAATGTGAGAGCTTCTCCTCAAAGGTCACTTGGTGATTTAGACTTTCCATTGAGATCAACAGCTCTATTAGATTTGAGAATGCAGAAAGTGACTCAGTGTATGTGCAAAAGTACAAAGTCTGATGAGAAATTTCAATTCAGTTCCAGAAGCTCTCTACAGTCATTTCTATTTCTTTGTTATGTGCTAAACCCTTTCTTTTTTATATACAATCACTCATTTAAATAATACCAGTTAGACAAATAATAGCTACAATATATTATAATATATATTTCATTGTTAAAAACAAACAAATCACCATAGATACCATGGCCGTCTGAAAAGTCATCTTAAGTACTAGCCTTGGTAATCCTTTCTGTTTTCCCTACGATAAGTAATATATTTGGATTTACATGAAAGTATTAAAAATCACTTATAAACCTATAATTCCTAAACAGTAAAGACTTTTTAAGTATCAAAACCAGATTGGTAATACTGAATCAGTACTCATTGATCACATAATTCAAAGAAAAATGTTGTCATTTTAATACTGTGCAGGGCCACTCAATACATTTAACAATCTTCAAATTTTATTTTAAATAAATATATTTAAATAATAAATAAAATAAATGGGCCCTTTCCTTCTAATATAGGCTTGCTTTGAACTCCAGTTTCTTATTCTCCCTTTGTTATAGCCTTTCAAATAGAGTGTTTTCTTCATTGCTCCTAATTATAGCAGTCAGACACTCACCCCCGGGCCTTTGCAGCTGGTGTTTCTAGTCCTTGGAAATCTTTCCCACAGCTGTTGACAGAGACCACTACATCACTACCTTTGAGGCGTCTGCTCATATTTTGCCTTCTCAGTTAAGCTTTCCAATAACAACCATAAAAGCTTTCAACTGAATCTCAGTCCCTTGATACTGATTTCCTGTATTTCCTGCTTCGTGTTTCCCTGCAGACTCTATTATCGTATAGTATAAAGTATATTAAACACATATTTTGATGGTTATTGTCTGTCTTGTTATGGCAGTGAAGCTCAGGGAAGGGAGGCAGAGATTTGCTTCTGTTTCATTTTCTGTCTGAAACAGATAACATAGAGAATGCAAATGCAAAATGGTACTATTTGATTAATGAATTCAATAATATGTGGATGAACAAATAAATCATTGTGCAAGGTACTTAACAATCAGATGAAGGTAGGGTTGTTTTGGCTGAATTTCAGTATGTAGCCTGAAGCTTTAACTTCGTTCTATGGACACACTAAGGCAGTGCTTCTGAGCCTTCCTAGCTGTGACTCTAATACAATTCCTTATATTGTGGGGACCCCCATTCCATGGGATTATTTTCCTTGCTATTTCATAAGTGTCATTTTGCTACTATTATGAACTGTAACGTAAATAGTTTTAAGGATAGAGGTTTGTAAAGAGGTCACGACACACAGGTTGGGAACCACGGCTCTTCGTCTTTCTCGAGTAGCTCTTAGAACAGATGAGGTAATACAGGTCTCAAGAGTCAAGGATATAGCAGAAATTCCATAGCTTTGGGTATCATTCTTGTTTAAATGCAAGTGAACCCCTTTTAAATAGAGGAAATATATAAGACATCCTGTAACTTTTAAGTTAAAATTCCAAGGATAATAAAAAATCAAAATGTATATCAGACTGCATTAATCAATTTTAAATATAGCACATTTATCCAAACTCTTTTCAGAGCAAACATTCTGCATAATGTTCCGTATTACATTTCACTAAGGCAAGATTATGGATTCAGTACCAATATTGCAAGGTCTACAGACTTAGTACAGCATTAAAGATTTTAAGCCTTGGTGTTCTTTATACTGTGTTCTTTATGGAGTAAATTTGGTACAGTTATAATTCTGAGGAATGGATTCCACAAACATAGATGACTCATAACCTATTCATCTCACACTGCTATAGGACAAATATTTAATTTTAACTTATTGTCCAGCATTATAAGATTTCTTGCAGATACTTAATATGTTTACATTTCTTTGTAAGGGCAGGCAATTCACCTAATGATTGTACCTCAAGGTGAGAAGCTTGTGAGAAAATGCAGTGCATATTAAAACAGCTGTGCAGACAAAGATGTAAAATTATGAACATGTTTTCACTGACATGAGCAGAATTAGTCATTTAGTCTAGGTAACTAACAGGAGGTAGAGGACAGGAACTTTGACCAGTGATTATGGATTTATTTTTTTGTTCTAACTAGTTGATAAACATCTCTGGGCCTACGAATGATTTCTCTTGTTATAGAGAATGGCATCTGGTATCATTTATTTTCTGATGCTCTGGTAAACACTGACCAGAAGCCACTTGGGGAGGAAAAGGTTTATTTGGCTTGAAGGTTTCAATCCATCACTAAGGGAAACCAAGGTAGAAGCACAGGAACTTGAAGCACTGACCATGGGGAAATAATGCTGTCTGGCCTCCTTTCTCTCACTTGCTTGGCTACATTCGTTCCACAGCCCAGGTCCATAGCCCAGTGAAAGTATTGCTCACAGTGTGCTGGGCCCTTCTACATCAAGTAGAAATCAAAGAAACATCCCATAGACATCCATAGGATCTTCTGATAGAGGCCAATTTTCCACTGAAGTTCTGTCTCCCCAGAAATGTCAGTTTGTGTCACACTGATCAAAACTATGACGGTACTAATAAAGTGAACAATTCAGTCCAAGAATTAACATACCAGTTAGAAAATCTTCAACGAATATACTTCTCAAATTTTTAAGATTCCACATTTCAAAGGAGTGTGTGTGTGTGTGTGTGTGTGTGTGTGTGTGTGTGTGTTCCAGTTATTTCTTGAGATTTTTTAGGCTGAGGTAAATATTGAGTTTAGGATTAAATGAACATTCATTTTCATCAGTTCTCCCAGTAAAGGCAAAGAATTAGCTAGGGGCAGGATGAGATGTGGTATAGAGGGGACCACACCCCTCAGCATCACAAAAAGATAGATTTGAGTTACTCAGATCTTTTCCTCACACTCAGAACTGAGTCACATATTTTCATATCTCCCTGACTACCTCTGCAGCTTCTGGGATATTCACAGAAGGATTGAAAACTCTCAGCAGCTTCTTTTTCTCTAACCACAGGGCAGCTCTTTCCATCCACGCTAATTTCCTCTATGAAATTTCAAATAATTTTTTTCCTCGCATGGATTTGCCCTTTCAATGAAAAGCCATTAGTATATCTTCTGCCTTCTTTTCCTTCCAACTTGATGCTGTGTTTTTGTATGTTCTAGGAAGGTAGCATGTTGAGTTCAATGAGAAAGCCATGATAGTTTATGTGTGAAGGTCTGAAAAACAAGTGTGTGGTGAACTGTGTGCCAACCAGGAAAAATAAGATACATTGAATGTATTTCCTGTTTATGCTTCAGTGGTTGTAAGGCCAATATATCTCTCCATTCAGAATGTGCAAACAGAACCTTCTGGTTAGCAGGTCAAGGAAACAAGAACAAGCAAAGAACAAAGACAAAACACAAAATAGAAATACTGCACAAATGGGGAATCTGCTTTTACTTTCATCTTTTCCTCTATACTAATGGTGCAAAGGACAGGCATTATGTACAGGTATACACTGATTCTGTGGGCAATATGGAAGCTTTGTTACTGTTTTATTCTCTAAGACATGTGAAATAAAGCGACAAAATAAAAGTATTTGGTAACATATTTCTTTCTCCTGCATACAAGGTCAATTTTAAGTAGGTTTGGAAGGTTGAGAACTAAGTTACTCCGTTCAACTTTATTTGCTACACTTTTTCCCTAAGGCACATTTTTAATCAATATATTATCTTCATTTTATTTTGCTGTTGTCCTTGCCAGAAGGAATGAGAAAAGCAGAAAAACAAAAACCCACATAAATTCATATTGGGCTAAGCCCTTTGATTCGTCTAGTCTTATGATTAGATTAATGTCATACGCTGTCAGTTTTAATAGTCATTAAAACAAGAACTTGGCAAAAGTTCTTAATACAAGTCATTATTTGTCTTTTTTGAAAAAAAAAAAAAAACTGTCCAACCTTTCAAAAATAGCAATAGTAAGGAAGTACCAGCCTAGATTGTCCTCAACCCATCTTTCTATTTCACAGAATCACAACCCAGCTCATCTGCTGGCTTCCTGAAAGTAACAAAGGAAACCCTGATCCAGCTTTCATGCCATGTTTTTATGTCTACAAAGATTACCCCAGTACTTTGACGCTTTGCCTCTAAACCTACTGCTCATGGAGCTCCTCCTCCATTTGCATGGTGGAGGTGGCTCCCAGGGCTAGAGGTGTACGCAGGTCCTCACTGCTGTTTCTACTCCTGCAGGCAGCTTGAAGACCAACACTGTACCATAGTTTCTCTCTTAGAGCACTTCGAAGTTACCAAACATTACGTATTTGTTTGTTGTTTTTTTTAGTTTTGTTTTGAGTTTTGAGGACTCTTTCCATGGAGCTGATCTCTATCTTGACTAATAAGCAAGGCAGTGCTTGTGAACCTGAGTCAGGTGTGAGGTAAACGTTCAGCTTGTTCCTTTAGGATCTCTGCAACACTAAGAGACTTATTTCACCTACCCACTTTTCTCCAGTAATATAAAACATTTGTCTCTTGTTGCCTTTGGATGTCATAGATGTTTTCTATTTCCTTTTATCATAAAAATCTAGCTCAGTGGTTCTCACCCTTCCAAATGCTGTGACCCTTCAATATGGGTTCCTCTTGTTGTGGTGATCCCCAACCATAAAATTATTTTTATTGCTACTTCATAACTGTAAGTTTGCTACTATTTACGAATTGTAATGTAAATATCTGATATTCAGGATATCTAATATGTGACCCTGAAAGGGTCAAAACCCACAGTTTGAGAACCACTGCTCTATCTCTTAAATATGGTTATAGTAGTACATTTCTTAGTGACAAAATCTAAACTAAATCCTTTTATTAGTGTAGATTGACAGTAAGGAATGCATGGCCAGCAATGACTGGGGCTCATTGTGTAAAGATAAGGGCAGCAAATACTGGCGAAGACAACATTAGAATGTGACTGAATAAGAATGCCTAAGGTGTTTAACTGAAAATTATTTATTTACTTATGTTTTAGATATATGGGTGTTTTTGTCTACATTGATGTCTGGGTACCATTTGTGTGGATTTCTTTCACAGACCAGAAGAAGGCAGTAGATCCCATGGAACTGGAGTTACAGATGGTTGTTCCTATGTGCGGGCACTGGGAATCAAACATGGGTCCTCTGGAAGAGCAGCCAGTGCTCTTGACTTCTGAGTCATCTCTTTCTAGGCCTGGAATTTTGAAAGTTTTATTAATGCATGTGCATATGTATCTACATATGTGCTTATGATGTGTGTGTGTGTGTGTGTGTGTGTGTGTGTGTGTGTGTGTGCACATGTGTAGGCCAGAGGACAGCATGAGGTATCAATTTTTCTTAGGCACCATTTACCTTGTTTATTGGGATAAAGTCTCTCACTGGCTTGGAAGTTGTCTGCCTGGGCTAGCTGGTGAGCCCTTGGCATCTTCCTGCCTCCATTTCTGCAGTATTGATATAACATTTGCCAACATCTCTAGCTTTTTTTCCCCTTTAATGTGGATTGGGTGCTTTAAATTTAGTTCCTTGTGTAGTTCCTGTGAATTAAACTCCAGCCTCTATGCTTGCAAAGCAGACATTTTACCAACTGAACTCTTCTCCCAGGCCATGAGTAAGTTTTAATCTTAGCATATAGCACATGGGACAGCTGCAAAGTTGTCATATGGGTCAGTAGTACTAAAGGACAATAATGTCTGGAGCGTGGTCTGAGCACAGAAGGTGACAGCAGTGATTCCTCAGTGGTTGACAGCATGGATTTCATTTCCCTAAAGCCCATGGAAAACTTAGGCTAGAGATGAATCTCATTGGTTAAGAGGTGTGAGATCCTCAGCATTACAAAAAAGGAGAGGGATAATAAGTGTGGCCTATGACCAAGAAGCCTTCTTAGTCTGCATGAGTTTCTGTGGGGTTCCTCCAACTTTTCAGTCTCAAACCAGATAGAATGCCAGTATTCTTTAGAGCACACAATCCTTCATTCTTATATTGTTTTCATCCCCAGTCATTTCATATATTTGTACATGATATTTATAACTATTGCTGTACTATTGAGTTCGTCTTTTCTTTCTCTAGAATTCTGCTCATCTTAAGGCTGGCAGACAAAAAGAAAAAAAACAAAAACAAAAACTAAAAACAGAGACACACACACTCATTTGACAGTCTCCTAAAATCAAAACAACAACAGAAACTTATGCTGGAGTAATTGTGCCTTCCCAATAAAAGTCCAGTGAAAGCAGGTCTGTGAAACAGTGAACATTTTTACATTCTTGCATCTAGTTTTGTCTCTGCCTGTCTTCAGTTTCACATCTCAACATTCTCTCATGAACTCACTGTTTCCCTAACATACCATGGCAGTCTTTCTCAACCATGCATTTGCGTATGCGATTCCCTCAGCCTGAAACATACCTCCCACACTCGGGCCTTTGTTTGCTTGAGATGTTCCTACTCATATTTCAAAACCCACCTCCTATGTCAATTTGTCTTTTCTGCCTTCCCTGATTCCCCTAGGCAATGTTAGTCATCGTTGCCCCTGTATTTCTACGGCTCTGGCACTTACCTCTTTGATATATTTATCTGTTTACACGTCTGACTCCTCCACTAAAACAGTGACTCCTTAGAAGGGATGTGCCACAAGCCTGGAGTCAGACTGTCTCGTTTACAAACACCTGCATCAACACACATTAGATATATGAGTTTGAGGCAGCTGTGCAGCTTCTTTAATCCCCAGTTTTCTCACCTATAAAAAGGAGCTAACATCCCACTGGCCTCACAGGATCCTTCTAATAACAAAAATGACAAAGCACATGTAAAGCTCCCACCCGATGCTTGACATACATTAATGAATATTAATGGAAGTGGCGATGACTCTGATGGAGGAGAGAGCAGGCAGGGCAGTGGGAGAAGAAAGGTGATGCCGAAGACATTACATTTATATTTTTAGCCCCTGGACCAGTTCCCAGTGTCTGGCACCTAAGAAGTGTTTGATGGTTGCTTATAGAACAAGTGGTTGGTAGTACCTTGTGTGACCTTACAGCCAAGCCAAAATAACTAAAACTAGATCCTTTCCCATATCAGAGGCAACAGCATTGACTTAAATTTGGAATGTCAGAATCTCAAGTGCTAGTGGGGAGCAGAAAGGAAAGCAAGGAAGGAGGGGCAATAGTAAGAGTTATTTAGGGGTGCAGAAGACTGGCCACATTTTGCTTTTTCAGAGCTTTGTCTCAACATCTTGGTTTCTTGATTGGTTTTATTAGCAGACACTGACATTGTATTTTTTTTTTTCCTGATGTGTGGTTTCAGGTCTTGAAAGTGACCCTGCTTTATGTACTCACTTTGGTCTAAGTACATTCAAAGCTAGTCTCCTTTGAAGTCCTATGACAGCCTGAAGGCAACACAGCAGCCCAGTCAGGTCATGGAATGCGAGGGATAGGCCTTGAAAATCCGTGTTCTTATAGAAGGAATAGAGGAAGAAATGACTTCATCCACACTAGGGACATAGAGAAGGATGAGGTCCTTTGTAAGGGAATTTTATGTGAATAGCATACCCAGGAAGCATTTTCAAAGATGAATACCTAATGCACAGGGCAGAGGATCTGAGTTAAGTTCTCTCCATCAGTTAAGATCAAGCATGAATTAAGAGAGAAACAGAACAGTTGACTCAAGAACAGGTGGATAAAGAAAGTACTATTGCTTGAATTTCAAAGAAAAAGGCATGCTCACTTAAAAAAAATACATAACAGATGGTCTCCAGGTCAGTTCTGGCTGATTTTCTGTGGAGTTTAGCAAAGAAAAAAAAAAAAGAAAACAAAACCAAAAACAAAAAATCAAAACAGCAACAACAACAAAACGGCTTCCTGCTGGTCTTTCTGTACCCCAGTTCCTTAAAATGAACCTTCCTTCAGCATGGGAGGCCACAGGCAAAGGTTTGTTACTGCTGATGTTCACGTTGCCCTTTGATGCTCAAAGCCCTGCATACTTCCATGCCCCATGCAGTTCTAAGCTTCTCTTCAGCAGATCAGTCTCCTAGAGCCAGTTTCCTAACAGGTAAGCAAACTGACCAGCTGCCCTGTTGACTTCTTCTCCTGGCTTTCCTCTGCCCACTTGTCTCTTGCTGTGTCAACAGCAGGAGGAGGGGAACATGATACTTCTGAGCAGTTGTCTGTGTCTCTTATCTGTCCGTCCTCTTCCTCTTCTTGATGACTGAGACCACTCTGCCTCACCCAGGAAGTATATAGAGCACAAGGCCATGGCTGACCCAGACAGTGTCTGGCAGCTACAGTGTAGCATTTAACATTGCTCTTAACCATGACAAGGCTTCTTGGGAGGCTGGGTGAACTACCTGTCCCCAGGATGACCATGTGTCCTGCCTCATGCAGAAGATAGTATGTAATGGTATGGACTCCCCAAGCCATCCTGGGATTTCTTTTCTCCAGGGAAAGCCCACTGGCTGCTTTGCTAATCACAAACCTTTGACCAATCATTTTAGGGAGGTGAAGGGATTTATCTACTTAAACAAGCTCACAGATCTGCTAATCAAAATAAGCAAGTGGAAGCTTTTTCTTTCCCACACTGTGGACAAGGAGCCAAAGGTTTCCCAAATTTCAAATTTGTGCCTAGATATGCCCCTGATAATCATACCCCTCACATTAAAAACAAGACCAAAGCAAAACAGGAAAACAGCTATCTTCTGGATAATCTTCTCTAGAAATGACAATTACATTTTAATCAGTATCCAAACCTACCTGAAGGAGACACTATTACTTTTTACAGGAAGGAAATTCTCAGGAAGCAGGAATGTGAATCTCTTTAAAGGCTGCTATTGGAATCCATTCTTTGGGAAACTAGAGACAGGATTGTGAAATACAAGGTGGTATGGCTGAGCTGACTTTGTAAAATAAAAGACATGTTTGGTCTTAGAGATTCTGAGGGATTGTTTTAAATTTAGGTGAGAATTCTTGGTTGAGGCATAATTGATACATAGAAAAATTATTGAGTTGATGTGGGAAACAAAATTATAAGAAATCTTTAGGCAATATCTGAAAAGGGGCATTTAATTCTCTGTCACTCAAGAAAAAAGAAGCAGTTCAGCTCTCAAAATGTATCTGCATTACACAGTCAGACAATAAAACATAATCCCTATTTGAGCTATGAGAGTAGAGCTTCGGGCAGCAGTTGGGACTTTTACTTGGTTAAAGCAAATAAAATACTTGAGATGGAATGAAATCTAACTTGTTGAAACTTGTATTTGCAGAAATATAAGGCAGCTTGGAGAAGATGAATTCAGGTGGAAAATGACCTTTTTATTATGTTCAGGAAGGCATTAGAATGTCAGGAGAATTGCAGAAAAGAGAATTATTACCATAAGCAGAGTTGACAAGTTCCATGTTGTTGGGTGTTCTGGACATAGAAGGAAAAACTCACATTTGGAGAGGTGAATGAGAGTGATTTGCTGTGTCTTCAGGAACCCAGGGAGACTGAATGGAGAGGAAATGTATTGCCCAGGTCTGTGCACATGCTCCCGGGAGCTTCTGAGTACACTGTTCTTGGGTTTCAACCACAGACATACTTATTCTTTTAGTCAGGCAGTCACTCTGGATGGGTTTTTATAAAATTCAGAGTTGGATTGGGCCCAAATGTGTATATGTCCTTACACCCAAATGGAAGAATTCTCTATCCAGTTTTGTATATATGTCTGTTCCTGTATGGAAGACCACATACATCAGTGATCCAGACAATTAGAGGGAATTTTGAGGATATTAATAATATGTATAGTAAAATGAGATGCCATGTTTTACACTTTGAAGGCCACGCCCAAGTTCGGTGGTTCATTTGAAGCACAACGACATCTCAGATGATCAAGAGGGCTAATATTAGGATTGACGTTACCGAGATGAGGAAATGGAGTCAAGAGAAGGGAAGTGACTCGCCCACCACCCTCTTCACATTGTGGAGAGACTTTCACGGTGCTTATGACTCAGAAGCATAAACTACACTCTCGTGGTTTGGAACACATCCTCTTTTCTAGATGGTTTTCCTTCTTTTCTGTTCAGACATTTAGTTCAACTCCTGTGAAGATTCACCAGTTTTTCATATTTGTTCACTTTCTATGTTCTCTTTCTTTGTTTCTTCATCTCATGGCTATCTTATCACAGCTTAGTTTTTTTTTTTTTTCAGAGCTGAGGACCAAACCCAGGGCCTTGTGCTTGCTAGGAAAGTGCTCTACCAATGAGCTAAATCCCCAACCCCCACAGCTTAGATTTTTACATAGCTCAGCAGGTTGTTTGTGTGCTTTCCTTATTCAGAGAATATAACTAACATTTGTAATGACTGATTTGTGAGTAGGGAGAAATCCTTTGTTCAGCCCACTATCCCTAATTTCTAGGAAAGTGCAAATAATAGTAACACAGCCATTGCTTCTGACATGAATGCACTCATGAATGAATGTCTAAAATTTCCCATTTGAATCTTATTACCATCCTCTTGCCATTAATTTTTGATAGAGAGAAGTGTTAATTAATTGTAAAATATCTATCTATATCTATCTATATCTATATCTATCTCTATCTATCTATCTATCTATCTATCTATCTATCTATATATATCCTGAAGTAAAACCATTGTAGGACCTTTGACACTTGATGGCAAATGCTATTTTTTTCTCTTACTTTTCTTCTTACTTGTAATAAAACATGTGACTCTTGGAACCTCATTTCAGATTACCAAGTCTCACCTCTGCCAGGCAAGAACATTTTGTGTGTTTTATACCTTTGCTACTTCCTGCTCCCTCATCACATCATGTATGCACACCTTTCAGGAAGCGTCCTTTGTCTGCACCCTGTCAGGAATGTAGTATTGCTGGACAAATGTCCTGCATGTAAGAACTTTCCAGACATTTTCCTCCCTCCTGAAATTTCACCTGCCCCTTTTCACATTCCTCCTGGCTTCTCTTCTCTGTACTGTTTTATGCATATGGGGAATACTTTTTAATTTGTTAAAACCAAGTAGTCTCAGAATTAGAAAGCCCCATGTAGAGTTTCTCTCCTGGTACAGCAAATCTTTTTATAGCACTGATAAGTGAGAAGCTGCAGGGTGTGTGTGTGTGTGTGTGTGTGTGTGTGTGTGTGTGTGTGTGCGCGCGCGCGCGCGCGCGCGCTGAACACAAGATAGATGTGATTTCTGCCTTTTACAAATTGTATGACTTTGGACAAATTACTTAACCTTACTATACTTATACTTCAGCCCTTTCATTAGAGAATGACAAAAGTCTTTCACGTCTTGTAGGGCCTCTGTGAGGATGGAGTGGGAAAATGCAGACAAAGCGCATTGAATAATTTCTTGTCAGTAGTAGCATTAATAGATATTAGCCATTACTGGTAATTTCCCTGATAAATGATCTTTCAGATTCCATTCAATGTCCTCAGTATTGGGGAAGGAGACATCTACATTTTTTAGTTAATCAATTCCTTGGGAAGATACACTGTTCACCTGGTATAAGGTCCTTTATAATTAGTAAAAGATCTTCTGGTCATCATCTCTGGTAGTTACAAGTTACATATATATATATATATATATATATATATATATATATATATATATATATATATATAATTGCTAATCCATATCTTACCTACTCAATTTAAGAGTCTCAAATTCTAGAATTATTTGTCGACTGTGGTGGTTTCCCATCTTGTCAGCATCTGCCTGTATTACCCATGTATCTCTTTAAAAATACCTCCAAATTAAATTGCAATAATCTACTCGCTATTTACTGAGTACTAAACAGAGAGAGAGATAGTTTCCTAAGACCTGGCCCTTATGCTCTTTGGCATATGAATGGAAGCTAAGATCTCAGATTTCTAACAATCTTTTGACATGCTCAGCTTGTCAACCACTAGTCAGAACTTCATGGCTTTTGCACATGAGTCCTTCTACAGCAGGTTCAACCTGTTCTGCACATAAGTAAACTAGAGTGTATTCAACAGAAAAGTTTCATTTTTTTTTTTTTTTTTTTTGAAATTCTGCCAAAGCAACTTCTGGAGAAAAAGTCTTCAGTCTGTCAGTCCCAACATTTCCCCCGACTCAGTACACAGGAGTGATGACATGCATACAGAGTAGAAACACCCACAGGCACACTTGTGAGGACTTTTGAGTCACAACAGCCAGTTGTGCCTCTATTCTTTGCTCTTTGTGAAAAAAGTACATCAGAAAAAGAGCAAGTAAACAGTTAACTAAATCCCAAAGGCAACAGAGCCTAAAGCTTTTAGATCAGCCTGGATGGCCATCTCCAGGATATTAGGATAGAGAACTTCTTATACGCCATCAAAAGAGAAAGAAATCACAAATAATAAAGTAAAATTAGAGGCAGCTACTTCATTAAAACAGAAACATTATCAGAATGCCACAAAGGAAATGAAAAGTTTATACTTACTTGCAACACATATGATTAACAATAGTCTAGCCTATTTTCAAGAGTTATAAAAACCTCTTGAAAAGTATTAAGAAAAAAAATCAGGTAGAGAAATGCACCAAAAGACTTAAGCATGTACTTTACAGAAGTACTTGGGTCAAACAAACATTGTGTGTGTACACACACACACACACACACACACACACACACGCACACGCAAATCGGCCAAGGGAATGTGGCAAAACCCAATGAGATAGCATTTGGTATGCACAGGAGATGTAAAACTAAAATGACTGAGAATAGCAAATGTGAGCTAGGAGGTGCAGTCCCGGTAACTTGTGGTGGGTGTGCACATTGACAAAACCCCATTGAAATACGTTTTGGCAACACCTACTCAAATCAAACACATGCATGCCCAACATATTACAAAAGACAAGCTCAGATTGTGAAAACAACGATGGTGTATTTATCTCATGCATACACTTGTACATCAAGGTTTCAGTTTTTTGAGTGGCTTCTTCCCCAGGTTTATTTAAGGATCAGTAATGTTTTTTTTGTCTCATGACTTGGTCAGTTTCTTGTTTTAGGCTATGGATACACTTCTATATCAAGGTTCCAGTTTTGTGAGTGGCTTCCTCCCCAGGTTCATTTAAGGATCAGTGACGTTTTCTGTCTCATGACTTGGTCAGTCTTATTTTAGGCTATTTTCCAATCCGACAATATCCTCAGGCTGCACTGTAGGTACATCAGTGTCACAGTGTGTGGGAAGGGAGGAAAGTACACAGAGAGCACAGGTGTCCAGAAAGTTAGGAGCTGGAAGAGTAGGTTTCTCACTCACTTTGCATTTCCACTTCATCAAGGACGTGGTCACATGGCAACGCGTGGCTGCAAGAAGCCCAGGGAATGTTTTTTTCTTGGGTCTTCTTTTTTTTTATATAAAGAATGAGAGAGGATTGGGAAGAAATGAAGTTTCTCCACCAGAAGCTGTGAAATAGACATTTTACTCCAGGTGAGGAGCTAATGTTTCTAATGAGGGCCATGTGATACAGAGCACCATGGTCTTAATGACAGCAACAATGATCAAGAGCCTGCAAATAATTCAGTTCCTCAAAAATGAAAGGAATAAATGGATTGTACATATTATATAACTACATATAAAAAAAAAAACCTCCATGCTTATCAACATAGCCAAATTTTGTAGATATTCTAAAAGAAACCAGGCCAATGACTCGATTTACATAAAGTTAAAAAGGGCAACATTTAGATACAAAATCTTAGAGACACCTGAGTGAATGGGTAAACTGAAGAAATGCAAGAGAATGAAATCATACATGTCAACATGAGGAGCAACAGACGTTCATGTAGACAGAAGGAACCAACATGGAGAAAAACATGCAATAGTAATGTCCTGTATTGTTAACTGGGTCAGAATTACAGGAGAGAGCTGGTGAGATGGCTAGTGCTTAAAGGTTCTTGTCACCAAACCTCATGACCTGAGTTCAATTACCAGCCCCACATGATAAAAGAAGAGACCTTACTCCTCCAAATGTCCTCTGGCCTCCATGCATGCATAATACATGGCAGCATGCACAGACCCACAGACAAACACACACACGCTCGCACACACACACACACACACACACACACACACACACACTTTCAAAACTTTTAAAAAATGAAGAAGGTGCTGGAGAAATAATTCAGTGGTTAAGAATATATTGTTTTGCTAAAGAGATAATTTGTTGCCCAGCACCCATGTTGGTTGCTCACAACTACATAACACTCCAGCTCCATGGGATTCTATGTTATATGCTGTCCTCCAAGAATATCTGTACTTGTGTTCACATGCCCCATCACCTTCCTACCACAAAATTACGCATAGTTAAAAGGAATATAAATCTTTTTTTAAAAAAAGAAAGAATGTGACTCCTTAGGAGTCAGTCTAAAATATTTTATAAACTGCATTGAAGTTTCTACTGCTTTTATGTATATGTTATTACATGTGTACACATATACATACATGGATAATAAATGGCTATGTCCATGAACAGTAGTTTTCTGTGTATATGGGTTTATCAATAAAATCATTTGCACAAACTAAGTTAAAAACAAATTCTGCATTTTTGGTGTGGAGTTTACCAATTGTTTGTGACAGCTACTTTGCATAATATGACTAAAAACAACACAGTTCTTGCACTTTCAAGAAGACAGATTAGTGTTGAGATTTCCAGTCATTCTAGACTCAGACTTCAGCAAACACATTTAGGGGATGTTGAGAAATGGACTGCTCTTTTTAACTACTGAGTGCCGTCTCCTGCTTTCTCTGTCTTGTCTTCAGAATAAGTGTTCTGGGCTCACCTGTACACACAACACTCGACAAGGCAGACACCATTCTAATTGTAAAATCACAGTTCTGAATTTCATTTTTTTAGTATATCACCTATTTATGTGGGAGAGGGGGAGGAGCATGCTATGGTGTGGTTGTGGAGGTCAGACGACAACTTGAGGGAGTCTTTCCTCCTAACCTGTGTTTCCTTGGGGCTAAAACTCAAGTCATCAGGTTTGGTGGCAAGTGCCTCCACCAACTGAGCCATCTTGCCGATCCTCTGATTTTAACTATATAATGTGCTGAATGTGTCTCCTAAAATTTCACATAAACTTTAATCTAAGTAGCGTTATATCTGAGAAGGAGGCCTGACTTAGTTCACAAGGGTAGAACCCTCTTGGGTGGGATTAGAGCTTCTAGAAGAAGGGACCCAGAGCTCTCTTTTGCTGGGTGAGGAATCTATATTAGTGTCTTCTGCAGTTGGGTTGAGGTGCTATCCTAAGGGGTCCATGCTCACATCATCTATACTCCCTGTTCTCCCAAAGCATGAGAAACTTCAGCTGTTTGAAACCAGCCAGTTTGTGGTGTCTTTAGGTTTAGCAACTCTCCAATGCAAGCCTTGTCAGTATATTTAGTCCCTTCAATGTACCATAGTTGGGTAGCGCCACAGCAAGGTTACCTTAACTTTCCTTCTAGTCATCATAAACAATCTTAACACCACAAAGCTCTCGTTTCCTTATCAATAAAGTGGGAGTTTAAATAGACTCTACTTTATGGGATTATTTGGGAGAATTAAACAAAATAATATGTAAAAATTCTAAAGTGTTAAGCTAAAACACATACTAATGGAAACTTTTGTTTCCAGTCAGCGATTAGTTAATAGTAAATTATGTAGAAATGCAACACATTGCCTGTCCAAATATAGTCCTTTAAAATTTACTACATATGTGCAAAAGCTAGCTCTGACTTGTGGTAGCCCTGGCATGCAATGGACATGCAATAAATCTTAGCTTCCTTTTATTTTAAAATATTTAGGAACTCTGTCCCTGATTTCTTGCAATGTGTTATTATCCGTGCATCTAGTAATTAGAGTTAGAGGTTGTAATTAGGAGGTAGGCTATCCTCATATAGATAGTCAGTCTTTTTACAGCACTGTGGATATGTGGATATTTGTTCTGAAATTTTTCTGTCTGGGTTTCAGTCTTAAGTCATCAATGATTTAAATTAAAAGATTAGAAACTCAATGAAATAAATGCATGCAAACTTACAGTACTGTAATGATGTATAATAAGAGCATAGTCTTTTTATTTTTTTAACTCTCTTTTTCTCTTTTCTTCATTTGGAGTTGCTTTAAATGCTGAACCAAAGACTATAAAATACATGCTCAACACGTCTTTGTCTTTGCGGCTTAAGTCTGATATTTGGAAATAGCTGAAATCCTCTCAGAGCCAACAGTATTGAATAATGCATGTGAGCAAGCTGTATAAGACCATTTTTGGTAAAGAAAATGTTGTGATGAAATTAATGAGACTTTTTGCCTGGCTTGTAAAGTGTCTCTGAAGATATTTGCAGAGAGGAGTTCCACACATAGTGCAGATAGTAACAATAGCTCTGAAATAAAGGGGGTACTGCTAGGGAGATGGAAAAGTGATTAAGAGCACTGGCTGCTCTTCCTGAGAAACCTGGTTCAATTCCCTGCACCCACATAGTAGTTTATAACTATCCATAACGCCAGAACCAGGGAATTTGATCTCCTCTTCTAGACTACATAATCACTTCATGTATGTGGTACAAACAGTCATAAACATTATATAAAAATAAACAAAATTAAACATAATGGCAACAACACCATATCATCTTATCAAGTTCCATTGACAACAGTTCCATGTGGCACATCCATTTCAACTACTAAAATACCAAAATAATTCCATGCTGGTTACTAATGGCCACTCCTTTCAATTCCCCCACATAAGGTTAGTTCAATCACCTAACTTCTTGCTCCAGATTTTCCCAGGGCAATACTTTGTGTTATCTCCAGCACCAATTCTGATTGTCTATACCAATACCATCCAGTTTGTTAACTATTTTGAACATCTATACAGGCTGGCATACAGCATGACAATCAATTTCATGGTCCTGGTAACACTTATTTGGACATTAAGCATAGGTAGTTTGGACAACATAAATAATATCTGTCTGCAATACCTGTAACGGATAGTTAAAAGCTTTTACAGGATAACCAACCACCTTGAATATTTTTTTCTTATTCACTTGCTCCATTCAACAGAATTAAGAAATGTCTCCTCTGTCCACAGACAAATGCTCTCTTATTGCAGGTCAGGGAGGAAGCCTGAAACCTGATAGAGCAACCACAACACATTGACAGACATGAAGGTATCATCACTTTGCCATTGAACATCACATGGAATTCCTAGTTTTGTAAAAATGAGAATAAAATCCCAACTGCTTATAAGCTATTCAGATCTGCAAATGTAATAAGAAATAAATCTTTTCAAGTCCATTTAAATATTTATGGTCCGTTTACTTTCACAATTTTCAGTTTGTTCACCGCATGCTCATTTCATTGATTATTTTGATTGGCCGCAGGACAATTGTCACTTATTGTCACTTCTCTGTTAGAGCTTGATTTAGCACTAATTGTGACAGCCAGCCATTGGTGTCATGTGATCACGCATTCAAATTGAAGCAGAAAATGCACAGGAATGAGAACGCTGGGCTACATGTGGTAACTGTGGCATTAGTCTTTATCTGTTATTTACATACATCTGAAAATATATCTCTGGTCCCTTTCAAGAAAGAGAAAAAAAAAGGAAAAGAAAATGAAGGAAAAGACAGCCAAAGCGTCAGAGTCACAGTCCTAACCCAGCATTTGGCACAGGGTTGTATCCCATCAACAGCTAATAAAGGGAGAGCTGTTTAGGAAGAGAAATCAGGGCCTGGGGTACTCATCAATTAACATTTTGGAGCACTTGGCTGGAGGCCTCAGGGCCACTAAGCCAAGAGTGGCCTTTGGAGACTGAAGACGAACTGAATGGTAAATGATATGCCGCTTTGGGCTCTGTTGTTAAAAGCTTCCTCTTTTTTGAGCAAAAGCCCCCTCTTAAAGCTATGAGGAAAAACATTAAAATAGAGCCCATAGCCGCAATGGCCCACAGTGCTGGCTTTTAAAGTTAGTGCCGACTAATAAACAAGGAGACGGAAATGGAAACAGAAAGGTAATACTGCATTTACTGACAACATTGAACTAAATTAGAACCGTGGGTGACACTGTGATGGAACCTTGGCTTGCTGTACTAAAGAAAACGGTGTGTGGAAATTATGGACGATGTCAGAATGAACTTAGAGCGACTTTTGTCAAACCCTAACAAAAATAAACAAAGATGTAAGGCTTTGAGGGATGGGAATATCATGTACCTGTGCCTGATAACAAAAACGATCACAGAACTCTCTGCCAGAGCCATAAACTGCCACAGAAACCACCGTAAACCTAATGAAAATTAAAACAGAAACAGTATCTACAAAGATGTCCAACCTTGAACTGACATCACACTTGCTAGTGATCCCCATAGCCAAAGACAACTGTTTCAAAACAGCTTTTCTTATGGTCTTGGAGGACCTTTGCCTTCCTTTGCTCCTTTGCCCACATACTTCCCATCACAAGCTTCATTGCTAAGTAAATTGTTATTGTTGGGAATCCTGCTCCTGTTGTATGTAGGCTGAGACTGTTCTCTGATGACCGTATAAGTTCAATCACCTTGTCTCCAAGAATACAAATTTGCTATTTAATCAACAGATGGTTTGTATTGTCAATCCTGTGGAACAAAACTCAAAGCAGAATGGCATTAGTTCCTTATCAGTGCACAAGAATTGCTGTAATTGTTATTGTCGCTTAAAAGAAAAGCAAACATTTGTTATCTCTGCTTTTGTAGGTCATGGCTTGAGAGTGGCACAGGTGAGCAGCTTCTCCTCTCCTGTGATGCTGTCTGAGGCCTGGATGCTTCCTGTCAACTATACCTCACATAGATGACTGACAACATGGCACTTGTGGATGAGAGAAGTATTCGGTTTTTCCTTCTCTTGGTCTTTCCCTGTGCTGCTTGAACCCCATTACCCGACTTTCTTCTTAATGAGAAACTGGAGAGCCCGAGACGATAGCTGTAATGGTATTTGCAGCTTAGCTGCAGAAATCACAAGGATGCTTCTTTAACACTGGATTGGCAAGCAGATAAGTCTAAATCATTGGAAAGAGAACTGCCGAAGGTATGGATACCAGGAGGAGACTATACTTGGAAATCACTGTAGAGGTGGGCTACCACAAATGCCAACAGCTTCAGTGTATGTGCTCCAGGGCAGGATAATGGCTACACTTTTTCTTTTAAATGGCTTCTATACATTCTGTTTACTAAAAGGATCACATTTTATTCCAACCACAAAATCGTGAAATTATGCACCTCACTGGCAGGTAAATAAATGAAAGCTTACAGCAACTAAAGCAATTTACATTAGGTCACACAATTAAGAAGTGATTGAGTTAAGAGTCCAATCCACTGGTGCTATTTGATTCCATTTAACATAATGAAGTCTAACAAAAAACATACATACACAAACATACACACACACACATACACACACACACACAGAGAGAGAGAGAGAGAGAGAGAGAGAGAGAGAGAGAGAGAGAGAGAGAGAGAGAGAGAGAGAGAGAGGAGGGAGAATAGAAATTGGCATCTGGTTACCATTTAAGTAATACAATTGAACAGAAAATGAGGCAGAGGCATAGGGTCTGTTCTAATGTCTGAGATACTGTTCAAGATGGATCTCACTTGAACTCCTGGCAAAGACAACACTCTAGCTCTTAACCACTGAGCTTGAACTGTTTCCAATAATCAAGCCATAGCTTTCCTTGCTACAGATTTGATTTAATTCTTAAGGTCTTAGACACCAAGTCATTTACTTGTTATTTAAGTTTATAAAGCATCGACGAAATCAATTTCTAGACAATTTACTCATATATTAAATATAATTGTCAGGCCAATTAATTGCTTGCTTTGACCTGACTGCATATTCCCTCTCTGTAGGAAATTATTGAACCAATTACACTATTTGAGGTAACCTAGGTTATGCTCCTATGACAACACCACATTTCAGGGTCTTGAAACTAGGTGGATTCATTTCTTGCTTGCCTATGTATAAGTCTTTTAGGCAAGGTGGTCTTTTCATTTTAGAATAGAGGCCAGTGCTGATACTATCCTGATGTCACTTGCTTCCAGAGGGCATATGCAGAGCTTGTGGATTCAAAGGCTTATGTAACATAGGATGCTCTTTTAAAATTACAAAACATAAAATTATACATAAAATGTTAAATATAGAGTCTTGAGATGGCCTCTGCACACAAGGGGTCCCAAAGCTTAAGTTTTCATAGCTTCATAGTACATCATTGTATGCCCTAATGATTGTCAGGTACAGGAAAGGAAATATGATACATCACTCTAACATACACTGTGTATTACTCCTCTGCCTTACAGTAGATCAGAGATGTCCTGGGATCAAGTTCAGCTAAATCTACAAGGCATTTGGAACATTTCTCAGCTTACTATCAATCCGGACATACTTCATTCTCACATTAGTACTGTTGGTCATTCTAGGCTACAGGGATGTCCTCTTCAGAACAGGTGGCTAGTTACTTTATCAATTCTGTTAAAAAATTTGTTAAAGATAACTCTTTATGGAGTTTTTTTTTTAATTAATTTGGAAATCATTGGGGGGATTAATTATTCTACTTCTATTCCTTCTTCCAGTTGTCTTCAGATTTTTAAATCATGTGTTGATACTATCTGTAATTGAATTGTAAATGAATTGAAAGACAATTCATCCTGTTTACCTGCAGTTAATTTGAAAACACAATGCTATGTTATTCAAAATGGGGCATGTTCTAAAAAAAGCATTGTTAGATGGAAGTATTGTTTTGAAATTGAAAGTACATTTCATACCTCTAACCTAATGATCCTCGGTAGTAACACCATATGCTCTAGAGTGCCACTTTATTCAACATTGGCATGGATAACTGGGAGCTGAGGCCCCATCTTGTTGTCTAGAACCTCAAGAGTATATTGTATTGTATTTGTCTACCCTGCAAAAAGGCCAAAATTCAAGGTACAGGTTCTACTAAATATATCTCACTTCTCTCAGGAAAATCCAAGCTAAATCACTGTAAGTTGAGACCTTTTATGTGTCAAAATTAGTATGTTCATGAATATGTTCTCTCAAGCAATTATGCTGTTTTCTACATTGATTATTTTACTCAGCTTCTAACCATCTACTCCAATAGAAAGGAAGTTCCTGCTTAGATAATGTTTAAAAGAAAAACATCCTTAATCTTAATATGTATGGAGTTCCTATTTATACTAAGAAATAATTTAACCTAATGTTACTCACCTATGTTTCAGAGTACCTTATAAAAGGCAATTGTTTTATTTTTGCTTGAGTTGTTTATTACTTTAGGTGTTCATACTAATAAAAGACTGCTTTGGAATCAATAATACTTGAGGAAAATTTATAATGTTTAATTTTTTTTTGGTATCATGCTTTCTTCTCAGCCCTATGCCATATGACATGATGATGCCATGCATCCTGCTAAACTCTGTGACACATGATGTGATGACATCTTCATATAAACTTCACAAACCATCTTTCAATGAGGAAAGTCAGACCTAAGACCTTAAGGAATCTGAAATTATACAGAAAATAATAGTAAAGGAAGATGATCTTATTCAGGATATCAGTATGATCTCACTAATTATCTTGATCATCTATTCCTCATGATCTGAACAATACTCTGGTCAGTAAGAGAGCAGGAATGAAGAGAACTTTATGATCACCAAATGCTTTGTTTCTATATAATCTATAAATTGGAGTCGGTTCTATCTAAAGATAGCAAAAAAGAAAGGAAGAAAGGAAGGAAGGAAGGGAGGGAGGGAGGAAGGAAGGAAGGAAAGGAGAAAAGAAAAATGGAACACTTTGCTCAGCCTAGAAGGAGAGGACTGGACCTGCCTATACTGAATATACCAGGTTGAGCTGAATCCCCAGGGGAGTCTTGGCCCTGGAGGAGATGGGAATGGAGGGGGGCGGCTGGGGGAAAGGTAGGGGCAGGAGGGGGGAGGACAGGGGAACCCATGGCTTATATGTAAAATTAAAACACAAATATAATTAAAAATAAATAAATAGATAGATAGATAGATAAATAAATAAATGAAAACCTAAATATATACAGATCAGTCAAATATACTTAATGGTAGAATATTCCAAACTTAATTTTCATTAAAATTAAAATCCCATTAATGTTTTCCTAACTCTCTAAGCTATGATTACAGACACCTGTTATTATAATATAAGAGTAAATATGGCAACTTGCTTTAGATATACTGATTTTAATGACTCGCAGAGATAAGAATGTTAGAAAAAAACATAGTATTTATTACTGTTTTTTAATTCTTGAAAAAACTAAGCATAGATTTATTTAGAATTCACCTTAAAGATCTACAAATTAAGCCCATTATAGATTGTTTATTTTTCTTGTTTCCTTATATTAATATAATACAAAATGGTCAATAGGAGGAAAAGAAGAGAAGAAAGATGACTACTAAACCACAAGGTATATTTCATGAAATTAGTTTCTCACAAACGCTTTCATATTTATTTAAGAGCCTGCTAGTTGGTTTTATATAAATTCAGCTACTAAGGCGTTGGTGACACACACCTTTAATCCCAGCACCAGGGAAGCAGAGCCAACGGATCTCTGTGAGTTTGAGGCCAGCCTGGTCTCCAGAGTGAGGTCCTAGACAGGAACCAAAATTACACAGAGAACCCCTGTGTCTAAAATCAAAAACCAACAACAACAACAAAAACAAAAAACACAAATAAATTTAGATTATTATAGTCAGAAGATTTTCAAATATTTATGTCACGTGGATTGCTCAATGTCATTACCAGTTCACTTGTATATATTGTTGAGTTTCACCTTCACACACTGAAATATATACACACATATATATATGTATAATACATACTTATGTATCTCTCTATCTCTCTCTCTCTCTCTCTATCTATCTATCTATCTATCTAGAGTCAATAATGATCTGACAGATATCCTGTACTCCTAATTTGCAATTATAATTTTTATAACTATATTCATTTTGCTCATACTGCATGAGTCAACTTTCTTCAGCTCACTCCATTGTTATATTGATTTAGAGTCTGAACTCTAAAACCTTAATTATTTTTTGCTGATTCGTGGACAACTGTGTATCATTTGAATCATTTGGACTCCACGAATAAGGTTATAATCCTTTGAATAGCAGAAAGTTAATACGGAGCAATGAATATTTTTTAGAAACATTTTCCACTGATCTTCATAGTTAAGTTCTGGTGGATGAAGTAAAGAGAATGAAAACATTCAGAGGAAATAAAACCTCTTTATAATCATGTTGATGCTACAGACATTAACGGAGTAGAAAAAAGGTATATATAATAATTTATTAAGGATATTTTTAAGTAAAAAATGTTAAAAAAGTAATACTAATTATTTGACATTTTCCTTTTACAAAATAAATAATAAGGTATATGCTAAAAATAATTTCAGACTATCATTTAAAGATAGTGAGGAGAGTACCGACTTGCTTCATTGGTGTTTTCTTTTTTTTTTTTCTTCAGTATTTAATAAAACACAAACACAGATCCATTTAATCAAAAGGTAAAAACGGAGAAACACAAATGTCAAAAAAATATTTTTGTCAAATTGGAGGTTTGATAGCCTTATGATTCTTTGAATATTATTAAACCAAATCACTAGTTCATTTCTGAAAGTCCATTTCCTATGCAGTTCAACAGATGTTTAGAAGTCAGTTTTAAATGGAGATGCATATTAAAACAGTTCAGATTATTAACATGCAATGCAATTTATTTATAGATGGAAAAGACTAGATGGGGTGAACTCCTTTGAAAACAGGACTGTTACAGTGTCTAAGGCACTCAAATATCTGTCAGACATTTCTCTAAATGCTTTATAAAATGTATTTTTGAGATTGTATTTTCATTACATTTCTCCCTTTCCTTCCCTCCCTTCACACTTCCTGTTCCTCAAGTTTATGGCCTTTTTTCATCAGTTGTTTTTACATATGTATATATATATATATATATTCCCAAATATGACCTGTTTAATCCCTATAATGTTACTGACCATCTGATACTGGACAACCAATTGATGTCATTTTCCTGTTGAGGGTCACCTTTCCCACTTTCAGCTTTCTTCAATTGCCTATAGTTCTTGTATAAAGATGAGGCCTTAAGTCCTTTCCCAATCCAGGTGAGCAAATTTGTTGGTGTCATTCTTGTTCAGTTCAGATTGGGGCAGTCATGTTGGGGAGACTTTACAGAGTGTGAAGCTTTTGCTATTCCTTGACAGTCTCCCAGCAAACTCCCTGATCCTCAGGATCTTACACTCTTTCTTTCCCCTCTTCCTCAATGTTCTTTGAGCCTCAAGTGCAGGAGCATTTTGTAGATGTACTGAATAAGACTGGGCTCCATAACAGCATCTTCCATGCATTCTCTTATTCAAGCCAGAAGGCAATACTGTGGGGGTAGACAGTGTAGTCATCTCATTTCAGAACTTACTATAATGAAGTCCTGTAGCAGTTACTTGTTTTGTTGCTCTGATAAAGTATCTGACAAACATAAAATTAAAGAAGGAAGGCTTTATTTTGGCTTGCAACATCTGGTGGCAGTCTACCTTGATTTGAACGTCATGGCAGTAGAAACTTAAGGCAGCCTGTCCCATTATGCATTTTCAGTCTTGAGTCAGAGAGAGCTAGCTCTCTTGTGTTTGTTCAGTCAACCTATAAAACAACCGAGCCTACTTTGAGGATGTGTTTTCCAGCCTGAATTAACCTAATATAGATAATACCACATAGAATTGCTCCAAGATTTGTTTCAATGGTCATTCTAAATCCCAACAAGTTGACAGCCAAAATTAACCATCACAGGTCCTAAAAAGTATATTTCAAGCAAGTACCTTGTAGGTATGCGGAATGATAAATCTCAGGATATTTTTTTTTTCCTGTGAACTCCTCCATGCTTATTTTTTTTTATTCCTAATTTCTTTTCTTGGAATATATTTCAACTGTGGATTCTTTATGTGTAACTATTTTTCCTTCTTCAGAACTTTTTGGTCACGTCTGTTGTGGAGTCCCCCGTAGTGAATGCTCACAAGCAGTGAACTTCTCTAGCTCTAACTCACAGATGGAGCATGTGCGTCATAGCTTTCACTTGGTTAGTAATCTGTTGGCAAGAGCTGGCTTCTTACCTTTGATCTGAGTTGTTATTCAAATCTACTAAGAACCTTGTTTATATAATTGCAGGGCAGCAGTGAATGAAAAGTCACATGGGGAAGAGAAGATGGTAAATGACATAAAAAAGGTATTTTTTTTTCCTAAGTTGCACATAGTTTCACAAGGCACCAAATTTGGTTGCTCATCCTATATAAACTGTCTTCTACAGAGCTCATAAGGGGAAAGTACATATTGGAGAAGTCATTATATGAGTAATAAGGGTCAGGAGTGTGCCTCTTCAAGTCTTCTGTTTTTCATTACATTTGCATAATTTGGGCATTGCTTTTGGTTGTTCCTATGATGTTCACAGTACACTGTATCATCTGGTTAATGAAATAGTAGGGAAAAATACCATTTAATTTTTTTATGTTTCATTCATTGATATTTTCCCCACTAAATTGCATTATTGAGTATAAAATTTGGACTTTATTTTTTTTCTTTTTTTATTATTATATTTGTGTTTTAATTTTACACATCAGCCATGGGTTCCCCTGTCCTCCCCCCTCCTGCCCCCACCCCCACCTTCCTCCCATCCCCTCCCCTCCATTCCCATCTCCTCCAGGGCCAAGACTCCCCTGGGGATTCATTTAGACCAGGACCTGTCCTTAGTGCATGAGCTGGCTGTTTGGAACCTTGGGCTTACACAGGGACACTTTGCTCAGCCTGGAAGGAGGGGACTGGACCTGCCTGTACTGAAAATTTGGACTTTAAAAATATTCCTTTAAAATAAACATTTTAAGTGATAACTGAGGCTTTGTAATCTTAGAATTTTTGTTCCTGAAACAAGATTTTACTTTCTTACCCCATCCCAAGCCTCCTGTGCCTGTCCGTATGGACACACGTGAATCATTCACCCCAGGACTCATTTGAAGTGGGAATTTAGTGTGTCCCTGATGAGGATATCAAACGTCACTAGGCTACAAAGAAAGCCCATCACACGGAAGTATTTTCATTCTTCCATATTCATTCATTCAGTTTTTAACTTGGTTTCAGTAAATGTTTTTAGCATGTGGCTATAAAAACCAGAGGCTGATATTGCTATAAAAATACACCTTCTATTGTGATACCTTTTAATAATTTTTTTCCAGGAATTGTACTGCTTGGTGCGATTAGAAGATTTGAAAAATACCCACTATACTTAAAAGAAAATTAACATGCCATGCTAAATCACCCATTTCAATGAGAATTATATATTTATAGATGAATATCAAGAACAAGGTCTATGTGCAAGTCTTACGTGTAAACCATATATCTTAACATTCCAGTTAATATTCTGAATGAAACCAATATTCAAGTAGAGGCATAATAATAGGGTCTTTTTACTACTCTTTCAAATTTTCTTTACATATGATATGGCTTTAATTGGAGTTCGTGTTGCATTTTGTTGTGTCTTAGTCCACAGGCCCTAGTTACTTCTCACAGTTACAGAGGCTGGGGCTTCCAACACCAATGTAATGGCAGGTCCAGAGGCTGATGAGGATATCATCTCTGTTTCAAGATGGCATCTGTTCACCGTGTTCTTAGATGGCAAGGGGGCAAGAATGAGACCCACAGAGTATAATGTTGTTGTTGTTGTTGTTTTATACAAGCAATAATCCCATTCATGATGTTGGAGACTTCATGACATACATCCTGAAGCCATTTTTGCTTCTTACTATTATTGTGAGAATTAAGTTTCAATAGGAGTTGGGGGAGATGGTCAAACCCTCATAGTTAAAGTGCTTCTCCCATCAAAGTGCTAACCAAAAGTGATCTTTCTTAGCTTCTGACATCAGATGATCTCACACATAGTCAGGGTGGTTTGGTCAAAATTAGTTTAACTATTACTTCTATTCTTGAATTTTTAACTGTTCAATTTTAATTGAACATTTTTTCATAACCATAAATAAGTAAAAAATACATAAATGGATAATATGATCATGTAATATTTATTACATTCAAGGTGGACAATAATGCAATGTCCAAAAATAGAAAGGAGATTAATGGTACCTAAATATCCATTCAGGTAAATAGAGCAGGTTAAAATACTATATAAAGTCTAAAGCCCACCTGTATAATTAGATTACTATAACTCTACAGGGAAAAGACTTGAAGCAGAAGTTGATTTGTCATTGCAGCACATAATTACTAAACCTAATCCCCAGTTGGTTTTGTGTAGGTATAGAGGAGGTGATATATTGGATAATGTGCAGATGCAGTATTAAATGAGTGACTGAGAACCTATATTAAGAGAAAATTCAGAAAGAGTAGGTACATATCAATTGGAATTGTTAATGTGTTGGAATATATCTGAAAAATAATTAGATTGTATATAAAAAAGAAAGTATGAGAAGGATATTGTAATGAAATTAAAAAAGAATCCCTTATGCTAATTAAAGTTTCTGGATCATTGTGTTTGAAGGCTGGCCAGTAAGTCTGAATAACTGTGGTTGTTGATTATGCTGGTTCTTCTTTTTGTCAACTTCATATAAGCTCGGGTCATCTTGGAAAAAAGAACATCAACTGAGAAAGTGTCCCATCAGACTGACCAACAGGGAGACATGTGGGATTTTACTTGATTAATGATTGATAGAGAATATTGTGCCCTTCCTGGGCAGAATGTCCTGAGTTGTATAAGAAAAGATGCCACAGAGAGCAAGTCAGTAAATAGCATTCCTCCATGGGCTCTGCTTTAGTTCCTGTCTCTGGGTTCTTGCCTTGGTTGAATTCTTTGCCTTCCCACTGTGATGGACAATTAGCTGGGAAGTAAAACAAACATTTTCCTCCTGCAAGTTGCTTTCGGTCATGCTGTCTTTTTTATAATAACAGAAAGCAAGCTAAGGCAGAAGTTGGTACCAGGTTTGTGGGGAATGACCACACCAAACATGACCACGTGCTGGGAGACAACTGTGAGAGGAGTCTGAAAGTTAAGGCTGGAAAAGATCTTGATTGGTCAGAGCTTTTTGTGCTTGTGTGGGGCTGTGGAAGATAATGCTGAGAGCAGCAGAGAGAGATGATGGAGGGCTTGTGATGTTTCAGAGGAAGTTTGCAAGTCCCTCAAAGACTACCGAAGTCATGCATATGATGATTTAAATTAAGACTATGTGGTTTCTTGTCAGCTAGAGCCAAAGAATCAGATATGACTAAGAAGAGACAAGCACCACTGAAGAGAAACTCCCTGTACAGGGACAATCGAGGCTGGTTGGCTGGAGCTGAAATATCAGCTGTAATTGAAAAAAGGCCAGCACTACTGAGGGAAATTCTTCTTAGAAGTATTTTCCCAGGGTCATCACACAGAAGCTATGGGCCAGTTGGGGCAAGGCTGCATTTCAAGCTGATTGCTGAACTTGGGAATGTGAGAGTCCCCCACATGTTATTGGTTTTGGCAGCAGGGAGCTATAGGTTTTAGGTGTCATGGAGATCAGCTGTATTTGGCGTCATGAAAAGTAAGGAGAGGCCATTGGTGAAGGTTCAGCCTCTGATGCAGGGGGTGTGGAAATCCCAGGATTGAAGAAATGATGGAGAGAAGCTGAAACTTTGTACCATGTGTTAGGTGTAGAATTTCTGAAGAAAGCCCTGGAGAGGTAGTGGTGAAGGTACAGCCCAGGTACAGTGGAGACTTAGTATACTGGGGATGCCAGGACCATGAGAGGACTGCCAAGGACAGCAGCAGGTGTGGAGTGGAGCTGGTCTAAAACTAGGGGACAAGCTACAAATGCCAGAGCCCAAGAAGTGGAGCTCCCCAAGCCTTTTGAGCCCAGAACACCATAAGAGAATCCAAGTTGTGAGACACTGAGCTGCAGGATTTAAATTACACTGTTAGATTTTGGTTTTGCTTTGTTTTGATTGTGACTGTGCCTGGTTCTTCACTCTTGGAATAAGAAGAATTTAACTTATTTTGTATTTTACAAGGGGCCACAATTTAGAGATTTTTGACTATTAGAGATAATTTGGATATTTTAAGGAGAATGAACTTGTAAAGTATTGACTATTTTAAAGAATTATGGAATTCTAAAAGTTGGAATGTTTTTGATATTATGATATTGATATTTACCTGAGATCTTGGGGCTCAATCTGAAGGGAAATGTACTGATTTGATACTATTTGTGTGTCAAGTTGACAAAGGTTCAAATGTTCTAGGTAGGTTTTTTTTTTTGTCACCTTTATACCTATACCTTCATTTGTGAAGAACAAAACATAATCAAAGAAAGGTTCCAATAATCTTGGCCTGTGTGCAGGCCTATAGGACAATTTTCTTTATTAGTGGCTAATGGGAGAGGGCCCAGCACACTGTGGGTGATACCACTTCTAGGCAGGTAGTTATTGTGGAATAGTTGTACACTGTGTGAGAAGATATAGTGCTATGACTAGATTAATAAAAGGCTGAATGGCCAATAGCTAGTCAGGAGGTATAGGCCAGAATTCTGGACAAAGAGAAAAAGTAGGAGGAAGAATCTAGGCTCCTGAGAGAGAGAATGGAGGAAACATGGAGGAAGTAGAATGGGCAATATGTGATAGGATGTAGATTAATAGAAATGGATTAATTTAAGTTATAAGAACTAGTTAGGAACAAGCCTAAGCTATAGCTTGAGCTTTCATAATTCATAATAAGTCTGTTATTATTATTATTATTATTATTATTATTATTACTATTATTATTATTTGAGTGTGTGTGTGTGTGTGTGTGTGTGAGAGAGAGAGAGAGAGAGAGAGAGAGAGAGATAGAGATAGATATCTGGCTATGATGTATTTCAGACTTTTCCATGTTATCGCTTACAGTAAAACTCCTTCAGCTTAGCGTACTGAACTATGGGTGAGGTTGTGTCTGTGATGAACACACTCTCATGTGGCTCACTCAGAAGATCAATGATGCTCATTTGTGCAGCGCTGGCCTTGCTTCTCAACATCAGTCCAATGATAGCAATGGGTCTGAAAAACTCTTTCAGACAGAGGAAATCTTCATAATCATTTCCAATTAAATCCCTGTTGTATTACCACAGCATTGAAAGACTCATTTTTAAAAAGATCAATTCTTGAGAAACCATTAATACTAAACCATTAAGCAGTATATATATATATATTAATGGGTTATTCCAAACAAGAGATCTTAGAAGCAGTGATGTGTCTTTGAAGGACTAAGAGCATGAGGAATACTCTTTTGGACAGCATTTTGGAATTTTATTCACTGCAGTTTCCAAACTCACAAACTAGAAATCATACATGAGAGATATCAATTGAGTTCATTCTTGTTAGGTTGAAATTGGAAATGAAACCCTATGTCCCACACACCACTGAAGCTAAAGATACCAGGCTTTGACATGATCTGTATTATCAAGTAACCTACTGGCTCTCAGAAGCAGAAGGTTGCTCTATGTATTATTGGAAATGCAGGGAACTTGTCAAATCATGAGTTTCATGTGCCTATATCCAGTTAATCTTGGTAGTGTGCTAGGTAGTTTTATGTCAACTTGACACAAGCTGAAGTCATTTGAGAGGAGGGAACCTCAATTAAGAAAGTTCCTCCATAAGATGGGGCTGTAGGCGAGCCTCTGAGGCAATTTCTAAATTAGTGATAAATGGGGAGGGGCCAGACTATTGTCGGTGGTGCTACCCCTGGACTGGTGGTCCTTAGTTCTATAAGAAAGCTTGCTGAGCAAGCTATGGGAAGAAAGTCAGTAAGTAACACTCCTCCATGGCCTCTGCACCGGCTCTTGCCTCCAGGTTCCCAGTCTGTTTGAGTTCCTGTCTAGATTTTCTTTGATGACAAACAGTGATGTGGCAGTATAAGCCAAACAAACCTTTTCTTCCCCAAGCTGCTTTTGATCTTGGTGTTTCATCACATCCATAGTAACCCTAACTAGGACAGTTTGAATAAAAATGATTCAAATATTTTTTTAGGTTTATTTACTTGTTTGAGTATTTTGTTGGGTATGTGTGCCACGTATGTGCTAGTGTATATGGAAGACAGAGGGTTTAGATCTCTTGGAACTGGATTTGTGGATGGTTGTGATCCACCATGTCGGTGCTGAGAACTGAATGCTGGTCCTCTTCAACAACAGCCACTGCTCTTAACCGTGGAGCTATCTTTCCAGCCCCTCAAAGATGACAGAGACTGTTACAAAACAACCACCTTTGTTAGATATATTTTTTCAGTCCTAAGAGTTGATTTTCCATTTCCTTCCAGTTATAAGGCTGACATAGTCCTCATAGTTTATTAAAAGATCATAAAAATGTCCATCTTTTTTCTCTAAAAGGAGAATCCTTATGGTTCTCTAAATGATCCATCTCTGCTAGGGGCTGCACTCTGGACCAGTAATGGACTAGTTGACTGATGGACATGTCACTGTGATGCGATGAACATACTCTAATTGGTGAGCCTGGGGCAATCATTTCATCCTGTGTCATAGAGGTGCAGAAAATCATTCCTCAAAGGGAGGAATGGATGAAAATGAAAAATTAAAAGTGTTTCATGCAAAACTAGACAAAATAACTAAAATCACCTATAATTTAAAGATTGAATGGTATCATAAAGTGATTTTTAAAATAATTGCCGCCTTAATTTTGTCCAAATATTATTTCATACTGAATTTTGCTATGCTAAATCATCATACAACCTTTTCTTTTTCAATCGGGAAATTGAAAGCACAGATATCAATTTGCTTTGTAGACTTTACCCTGAGGGCATTAGAAGCTATCTCATTGAGATAGGTAAAACCAACTCAGAGCAAGAGGCTTCAAAGGCAGTCCTGGATGGTGAACTGGAAAGAATCAAGTACAATTAGCATTTTTCCTTCTCACTGTCTGCAACCTCAGGAAAGCTGGTTTTGGTATTCAGAACTTGTGGACCCTCTGTAAGGACTGTGACACTGTAAAACAGAGGGTGCTATGAAGAGCTGCAGTAGGCGACTTATCCATACCCAGAAAATGACTGGAGCAGATACTTGACTTTCTATTTTGTATTTCCATTGAAGACCTGGAGCTGATCTCATGTTTGAAGGTCTCTTGTTTCAGAAACAATCTTTTCAACTCCTATTCTCAATTTAATATTTCTAAGTGAGATTTCAGCCCTTCCTAGTCCATGCAGGCCATGTGATGGAGTCCTTCTTGTTGAATCTAAAATTATTTCCTCTTCTTTGTGTCTGCTGCTGAGATGTTTTCAGAGTGTTTCTGATGGGAAGGCTTTCTCCTCAGCAAATTGTTTAAATCAACTCCATAGTCCTGCCTGATCCTTATTTTTCTCAAATTGAGGGTGTCAACAAAGGCCCAACTCACACAAATTTCCCTTCTTTCATGCCATTTCTACAAAAGCTCTCTTTTTTGCCTTCCTACTTCCTTTATTTTAACTCATATCTCCCTTCTTTATTTCCTCCCCTCTATCTTCCCCCTTCCCTCTCTTCCTTCCCTCATTACGCTGCTTCTTGGTTTCCTTCTCACCTTCTTCTCCCCAACTTCCTCTCTTCTCTTTTTCTCCCTCAGGTTTCCTCTGTTTCATCTTCTCCACAAATCAGAAGCATATTATTTGTTTTTTTCAATGAAAAGTAATATTAAAGTTAATATTTTAGTGGATTTTCTGTGGTTTATACATATGAAGTGTCTCCAGTTCATAACATTAATCCTTTAAGGGCATCCTATTGGCCAGTCCAATTGTATTACATCAATGTAAATACGCTCAAACCTGATCTATAGCCATCATTATCACACTCTTCAATCTCACCATTGTTCTCTGCCTCTGATTAGGTTCTCAGTCAACTCTTGCAAACAGAGCAGTGAACAAGCACATCAGGTTAATGTGCTTCCAAGTGTATCTCAGATCCTGCTGCTCTCACCTATGTCTGATATTCATGTTTCCACCTTAACAGCAATTGCTGTTGTTTTCTTATTCTTCCTATATCTAACTGCTCCTTATCTTGACCCACCTTCCATACATTATAGGCTCCCTATGCATGCAGTGATGATGTATCATATCTCACATATGCAAACTGACTATCCTAAACTACTTACCACATTATTCCCGTTAGTTATATACCACATTCATTTCTCTTTGAACATTCTCTCTTCATTGGACCATTCACATATAAATTCAATTGATTTACCTCAACATTTGACCACACATGTACTTTTATTAAATCTTATTTTTATTCCACAATCAAAGAATGACATTGCCTTTATGGTGATGCTTTCTTCAGTAGTTCTTGCTTACATGGTTTGCATCATATATTTACTCTGTCTCATCCTTATTCTATTCTGCAGTAGTATTTGCCATACCAAAAAAAATCAATACTTTCAATTCTAAGACAGCCCTATTAATATATCATAATTAAGTACATCCCTCGAAAACTTAAACTATTTACTTTTCCAAAACCACATCACAAAGGATACATTAAGCATTCAAACCTATGATTTTGAAACTATGATTTTCCCCCTGCATCATACTGATGTATTTAACCTTGTATTATTATTACATTTGCACTTAAAAATACATGATCAAGAAACTGTATCAAAAATGTGAGTAAAATGAAGAAGTGTGTGAATATTTTAAAAACACATGTCAAATGTTTCCAAATTGATGATTAGCAACTTAAAGTTCAGACACACAACTTACACTACTGTACACATCTCTAATTCTATTATAGTGGTAAACACTAATAATTGGCATTTCCTGAAACTATAACACTAATTAAACTGTTTATTTTTTTAATTACCACAAAACTCTCATTAGATGCTAGCTTTTTTTTCTTTTTCATTAGAGATGAAGAAATGGTGCTTCATGGAAGTTACATAATATGCTTGCAGACATGGACCATATGCAAGAGCCAAGGACCACATGCTGTTGTGTTTAGACCTTATTCTTGTCCACTGCCCTCTGAAACTTCACAGTAAAATTAAATTATTAAATATATATTTACCTCCTATTCCTGGGCTCTCCTCAGTACTTGAAAAAAAAAAAAACAGCATTCTAAAAGGTTTCTGAAAAGACTTGGTCTCGTAATTTACCACAAAGACCCAGGTGGCTGACTCCAAGACTATGGCATTCCCTTACTGTTACTGCTCCACAGTGCTTGCAGTTCACAGGGGGTCAGAAATCAAAGGAAAATACGCTCAAATAGAATCATAGTGAAAACATTTTGGAAATTCAGATAAAAAGATGAAATGTATGCCTATTTATGCATTTATTCACTTATAACATACTTGTTATAGTCAGATTATAAACATGATCCATATTTGTGATTTTTTTTATTAACTCAGATTTATTTTGAAATGTGAGTCATAGATTGGAACACTAACAGGAAACATAGGATACTATCAGCTACTTCAAGTGTGCGCAGCTTCACATAAGATTACAAAGCCTAGACTATGTACCTAGCTACACTATACTTGGGGGAGGCACATTGCATGTAGGTCATAGGAAGGCTAAGCTATAAAAGTGGGGGTTTCCCAAACATTCATGTCCCAACCCCATAAACAGGAGAATACTAGTAAGGTAAAGAATACTATCCTTAGCACTATAACTTGCTTTTTTTTTTTTTTTTTTGCAAATTAAATGTCAGTGTGCAATTTGTTTTGTTTTCAGGGCCTTTCTTGCTTGTTTATAGCACAATGAAAACTGTATATTTTCTTATTGACTCTTACATAACACAGTTCTTTTCATAGTAACAAGATCATCTCTTTCACCTTTGTGTCTAGTTTAGTGAATAAAGAAAGCAAATAATAATGTGCTCAGTTAAGTGTTAAAGCTCCAAAGAAGCGAAAAACAGGCAAAACTCTAGCGCATCCAATATTTATGAGCAAAAGCACTTGGCTGGTCTATGTGACATTAGCATTTTCCAATGATCACAGAATCTCAAGCCAAAACAAACAAATGAAAATGGCTTAATGCAAATGGAAGCATTTCATTCAGACAAATCTAATAAACTTAATTTTGACACAGAGGGTGAGGGCTTGATGGAAGATACTGGAGGACAGGGTGGATTGAGAAATGTACAAGCAACAGTAACACTCCTATAGGAAATCATCTGGCATAGGATTGGTTCATTTCGGTTCTAATTCTGTAGTTAATGTTCTAGCCATTCATTGCAGAAGTCAACATGGTAAAGAGGGTGCCAGCACTTGTTTTCAGATAAATGATGCTGGCCAGAGCTTTATGGAACAGACATTCGGTAAAACACACATGAGGACAGATTCGAGAAGAGATGGTATTTTCACTTTATATTGTGGTCAATTTCTATGCATATGTCGCTCATGGTTCTTCTGTGACACATAAAGATGACATAGTTTATTCAGATTCATTGTCAGGAACATACATCTGCCTGAGGTTTTCATTTATGCAAATACTTCATTTTCATTCCACATAAATGTGGTGTTGCTCTGATAAATAAGACCAAAAGCAACTTGAGGAGAAAATGGTTTATTCCATCTTGCAGGTTCTAGTCCGTTACCAAGGAAAGTTAAGGCTGGGTCTCAAAGAAGGAGCATGAAGTCAAAACCAATAGAGTGATGCTGGCTACTGGCTTGCTCTCAGGCTCTGGTTCAGCTATTTTTCTAATATAGCCTAGGTCTATTTGCCTTGGGATGGTATTACCAACTAAGGGCAGGCTAAATCTTCCTACAACAATTAACAATTAAGAAAATTCCCTCTGTCACATGCCACGGGCCAATATAATGGAGACAATTCTTCACTTGAGGTTCCCTCTTCCCAGGTTAATCACAATGACAGCAAGATTAGCCAAAGGATGTCTCCTCTTTGTCAACTTTACATACAAACACATCACTGCTAAATTATGACCTTTTCCTTTCCCTACGATCACATGTTAATATCAATTTTTAAAATAAACAAACAAAAGAAACAGAAAACAAACAAAAAACAGGTTGATTTTAGAATTCTCATGATTTAAAAAAATTTTTCCAATGACTTAAAAGCCCAGGTTTTCTTCAAAACTCCAAGTTCCATAATTGCCAGCTCTTATAAAACAAAACAAATTATATACCAGAGTCTAAAAACAAGATCATTGTCACCCTCTAAATTCAGCACTGCAAATCAAATCCTATTCTTCAATGACTGGTATCAGGGAGACACTCATGATCTCCTTGGCTCTAACGGCTTGGGAAGCCCCTTCAGCACTATTACTAGCTGCACACACAGTTTAACTGGTAGTCTCAGGTCATCTCTACTCCACAACTGCCTATGCTCTTTATGGCCATTCCATAGTCCTGGCATCTTGAGATAGTCTAGGCTCTCCATTGTAACTGAAGTGACACCTTCTCTTCAGGGACTTCCATCCCACCACACAGTGTAGGGACTTAGCTGCTCCCCCAAAGGCCTCAAACTTTCATCTCTCATGGGTCCAAAACAAAGAGTACATAGGAGACTTCAATATTGCCAAATTAAGCTCCCTGTTAGAGATGCAGCCTTGGCCCCATAATCTACACACTTTCTTTTGAGTTTGAGGAAACCTTCCCAGACTTTGCCTCAGGGATATTGATTAAACACAGATTATTCCTTTACCCCAGCTGACCAGCAGCATTGCTCCATGGTTTCTACACTGAGTTTCATTGTCCCAATAAAGCAAAGGTTTTTCTTCCATGGAGTCTTAATCCAAAATGTCAGAGACAGCTCCCATAGAATCTTCACTTCATTTTGAAAGGTCACAAACTAGGCTTATATTGCTTTCATTCTTCTCAACATTGTCATCCTTCAGGCTCCCATTAGAAGTTAAGTTTTTGATTCCCAGTTTTCTAAGGAAGCGCCATATTGATTTCCAAAGTGGCTGTACAAGCTTGCATTCCCACCAGCAGTGGAGGAGAGTTCCCCTTGCTCCTCATCCTTTCCATCATAAGTTGTCTTCAGTGTTTTTGATCTTAGCCATTCTGACAAGTATAAGGTGGTATCTCAGAGTCGTTTTGATTTGCATTTTCCAGATAATTAGGGATGTTGAGCAATTCCTTAAATGTTTTTCAGCCATTTGGACTTCCTCTGTAGAGAATTCTCTGTTTAGTTCTATAGCCCATTTCTTAATTGGACTGTTGGGCATTTTGATGTCTAATTTCTTGAGTTCTTTATATATTCTGGATATCAGCCCTCTGTCAGATGTGGGGTTGGTGAAGACCTTTTCCCATTCTGTAGGCTGTTGCTTTGTCTTGTTGACCGTGTCCTTTGCTTTACAAAAGCTTCTCAGTTTCAACAGGTCCCATTGATTGATTGTTTCTCTCAGTGTCTGTGCTACTGATGTTGTATTTAGAAAGTGATCTCTGGTTTTCTAGACCAAAGTTCCAAGTATTTCCACAATTGCAAAAAACCACCATGATCAGGTCCATTCAAATAAAAGCTCCACTCTACTTGTACCAATGTCTCTCCAAATTAGATCTTTGTTCCTGTGATAAACAACATGGCTAAAATCAATCTGAGCTAGAAGGTTTTATTTCATTTTAAATTACAGACCATTGTTGAGGGGAGCCAAGGCAGGTACTCAAGGCGGGTGCTTGAAGCAGAATCTGCAGAAGAACATTAATTGCCGGATTGATCTAAACCTCAGGATCATCTCTGTTGGCCTACAGACATATCCACAGGCCAATCTGATGGAGATAATTCCTCAGTAGAGGTTCCTTCTTCCCAGTTGCATTATATTGACAAGCAAGATTAGTTATCATACCAACACATGATCTATGAAACACGTCTAAAGATTGTCTCCAACAAAAGGTTAACGTTATTTCTTAATAACAAATACCAATTGTGGTTGGCATGATTTAAGAAATGAATATTTTAATTACAGTTGCAAATGGCCATAATTCTATTATATAATATATAATATAATCTGTAATTCAATTATCATAATTGAAGGATGAAAGAAAATTAATATGGACAGATTTACTTCCTCTTGGTCAACAGTGTTCTAGGTCTAAGCAATTTCAACAAATCTTCTAGGCTGTCATTTAGAGATAACTGTAGGTAGGTTTACAGGAGGATTGAATGAATCTTGACCATTGTGTACTAACTTATGATTCCCAGACCCATATTTTAATCAAGACTTCAAGGGTATTTTAAAAAAGTATAAAATGTGTTTAAAATAACTGGCAAATTAGGGGCACAGCACCTAAATTGGAATTCAGATGAAGTCACACATAAATGTGTTAGTTTATAATCCCTTTAAGAGTAACTTATTCTTTTACAAATTAAATAACCAAAGAAAGGCCTGTTCTTAGTCATCAAGTCCAATCCAATAATAGTAGTGTAGTATAAAATGTTGTGAATAATGGAAGTACGTATGTAATATGAATGATGGATTAAAATAATCTAGTGATGCTTGCATATTATTCCTCTAGGTTTTAAAATTTTTATGAAATACTCATTTGCATCTTTTAACTTCTAGGTTTATTTCTTGTTTTTTTTTCAGTAATCTCATTAAGTGAAAAAAAAATTAAAATTAGTGTTGCCAGTATATATATGGGTGTTGGACCATCTACTGTAGCACAGGCAGCCCTTTAGTGGCCACTACCCTTAAGAAAACAGACTGTTCCTTCTCTAGAAGTCATAAATTGCCAGTAGCTCCTTTAGGTAAGTGTGGAATTTTATGAGCATTATAGGCATGTATGAAAATTTCAAACAATAAAAAAATTAAAGTTGAAAAAGACCTATAAATAACTTCAAAAAGAATTTCTGTATCTTAACACACATTGAGAAGACCTTATCTATTATTTTAAATGTCAAATACATACTTCAGTATGAATTAAAAACTGTTTAGCAACATTGATAAATATTTTGTCTACTTTCAAAAGAGAAAGACATTTCACTCTATATATTTTCTCAAAATGTAATGTTCACAGTTTTATGAAAAAATTTTAGTGCCAAATAACAATAATAATATATTATCTTCCATAGTGATGCTATTTAATTCATTATTGATTCCTGATACACTGTACATGAATACATACAAAAACCACTCATAATGTATAAGGGGCTTTTGAAATGTTAAACTTAGATCAGTGTCAGATTCTTTTTTGTATTTATAATTTATAAGAACTAATTTCTTTTTTAATATTTTTATTTTATAATTAACTTAATTTCACATATCAGCCACAGTGTCAGATTCTTTAACATGTTTATTCATTGTAAAGTCAGACTAGCCATTAGTTGACATGTGCAGTCTTGATCAGGATTAACTGTCACATTTAAGTTAAATATGTATTTTATCTATGCTCTTAAAATTCATGTCAATTTTGGGTTGGAGTGATGGCTTATCAGGTAAGAACATTGACTGTTCTAGAAGACATAGGTTCAATACACAGCATCTACATAGTGACTCAAAACCATCTCTAACTCCAGTTTCCAGGGCTCCAACTCCCTCTTATAGCCTCCAAGGGCACCCAGCATGCACATAGTGCATGGACTTACAGGCAGTCAAAACACTCATGTGCATTAAATGAAAAAAATAAAAATTCAAAAATTAATATAAAATTCTTTGTTTGGCTGCTAAAAAGCTAGGCACAACAGTGAACAAATGGATTGCCCCAAACTAAGGAAGAACCTACTAAGTACTATTTTTTTCTGTATAAGGTACATAATATTAAACTGACTACTAATGACTCATCCTCATGCTCATAGACTAGTGTATCTCTCAGTCCTCATCAGAGAAGCTTCTTCTTACAATAGATGGTGATTCACACTGAGACCAACAACTGGTCAACAAGCATAGAATATGAAATTGTATAATGTTCAGCCAAAAATAGAACCTCTATATCATACTCTTTCCCCTAAACCTCAGGGATGATCTCAGAAGATGATGCTGAAAGACTGTAGGAGCCAGCAGTAGTGGATGACTATAGGGAAAAAGCATTTACCAGACTCAACAGAAAAGTTCCTTATATGTCTCACAAGAATTGTAAAAATGTGTACAAGACCTGCATGAGCTCAAGCCAAACAAAATACCAGCATGAAAGGTGATGATAGGCAAAAAGTCCCAAAGGTAACTGAGGAACTGGTGTCAGAGGAGGGGGGAAATATGATTAAAATAATTGTATGAAATTCCAAAAAAAAATTAATAATATATTAGTCACAAAATCATCTTTTGTAGCTCTTCAAGTGTCTCTGTTGGCTTATGCTTGTGGTATTGTTTTAAGTAAGCCCAAATAAGAGCTCTCCAAAGCTAATCATCCTATATTTACTATTACCTGAAAGGTTTACTGCAAAGTATTCTCTCCCATGTTTATAAGAAAGCACAAAAGAGTGGTTTTAATGATGTCATTTGTAGTCTTAGATAAGTATTTCTCTCATATCTTGATCAAAGTTTGTTTGAACAGACTTGTAGGGTAATAGTGTCCTTCTTTGGGTACAGAGGCTTTGAGACATATGGAAAGGAGTCGTTGGCTCTGGCATCTTGTACTCATCATAAGGAAAGCCCTTACTCATGCTGGAAATTGTGAATTGAATTATTCATTGCTGTGGAATAATCATTCTGTACACTGTGAATATGTATTACTCTCATTGGTTAATAAAAGCTGACAGGCCTATAGCCAGGCAAGCAGTATAGGTTAGACAACCAGGCACAGAGGACTCTGTAGGGAGGAAGGGTGGAGTCAGAGAGATGCCAGCCAGCCATAGAGTAAGCAGGATGTTTAGAAAGTGAGGTAACAAGTCACAAGCCACGTGGTGAAGCATAGATAAGAAATATGGGTTAATTTAAATGTAAGAGTTAGCTAGTAATAAGCCTAAGGCATCAGCTGAGCATTTGTAAGTACTATTAGGCCTCTGTCTCAGTTATTTGGGAGCATGCAGTCGGGAAAGGAAAACTGCCTAAACCTTTTCATGGTATTTGTCCTTGTTGTGTGTTACTTCTCAGAAGTTACTTCCTATCTCCAGAGCCTTTCATCCTGCAATCTGCCTCTTCAGGACCAGTGTCACTCAGTCCCAGCTTAGACCCAGGGTGTATGCTTGTCCGCCAAGGACTCTGGATGGATTCAGCAAGGGCAAAAGTGAGGCCAAGCTGTGTGCATGCTTCTGATCACCTAGATATAGTTTAGGATTCTTCCTTTGCCAAGAATGTGACAGGCTTCAAAATTCTGAAAGCAGATTTGCCAGCTGCCTGAATGTTTGGCATCTGCAACGATAGGATTTCTTTCTAATAAACAAAACATAATATCACTTCTTCAGGCAATGTCAGGAAGTCTAATCAAGGCTTGACTGTGAGCCAGCAGTTGCCATCAGCTCGCTGATGTACCAGTAACAGAGGCTAAGAATATATTAACTATTCATTGCTCTGGGTTCTCTAAGCCACTTACAGAAACTCTCTGTCAAGTCATGTCTGCCAGAACATCATCCCTGAGTGATAGTACCTTAGTTTCCTTCAGAAACACTTTCACAGGGGTATGGTCTAAGGTTAAAGCTCTGAGTTCTTATAGAGGGCCAAGGAAAGAAATGTCTACTTGCTCAACATTTCCTCATTATCGAAAAACAGTATTTGAAGACATTGTTTATTTTGTAGCCTAAACTGTTTTGGACAAGACTCCCAGGATAAAGACTTCCTTAAATTTTGTTTTGAAAAAAAAAAAAAAAAAAAATAAGAGTGACTTACTATTCCAACTTGCATGAATTGGTTCCTGAAATCCTGATAAGAACATTGTTTTCATTTATGTGACAGCATACAAAGAAATAAGAATGAGGAGAAAATAGCATGAGTTCATAAAGTCTTCTCAATAAAGACCCACATCACATCTTAGCAAGATGTCTACCAGTAAAATTTTCCAAGTCATAATGCTGATTTTAATATAAGCCCCACCCTATTCCATGCTTTAGGACATAGAAGGATAATAATCAAAAAGAAGGCAAGTCCCCTCGGATCCATGTCCATCCATCTCCTTTACATAAACGTGATGAAGAGCAGAAGAGTCCTCATTGAAAAGCAGAAATTTGAATTTTATTAACCCTACATCATTTCAAGTCTTGACTTGGGACTTCAAATGAATCCATCACTCAGTTTCAGTGTCTCTTTTCTAACATGGGAATGATACCATACCTGCATCATACTACTGTGCCTGAAGTAATTTTCTAAAAATCCTTGGTAGTGTACACAGAAGGCTTAAACTTCCAGTGCCTTGTATGCTGTACAGATGGGAGGAGTAGGCAGTGATGCTGATGCTGATTATGGAAAAGATTGTGACATTGGCAATATAGCACTTACCTGAGGACAACCCTCTTTGTTCACAGTCTTTGTGGTTTAAACCACAGGCTTAAGGTTTCAGCTTTTTGCTGAGGAAACACTTTTATGCAGAGTCAACATAAGGCCAGGGAGAAAGTATGAAGGCCTCTTCAGAATTTGATTTTGTTTTCAGGATGCAGCTTACTATTTGGTATGTTTTCAATCTGTAATTCTAGGAAAGATTAAACTTTCTCCTTTGAGATTCTTGCTCCCTGAGAAAGCAAATGTCCTGGTTAATCTTGGGGATAATAGGAGCCAGATTCTATTTTAGTTTTGGATGAAAAAAAAAAAGATAAAAGGAGTCTTTGAAGTTCATGCATGGTCTACCTGGCAGTATAAGGATGGATGACTACACAAGGACTTGTGCAGAATCCCCAAACTGATGAGGACACACTGTATACATCTCCTGGAGTAGTGGTTCTCATGACCCTTTAAGGAAAAAATTGAGAGTGATAAAGAGGATTTTAAATGTAAGTTATTATCTTTTATACTTACAGCAATGGCTATTAACACTAAAATTAAACTACTTATTAACATAAAAATAGCAATAACTAGCCCACTACATGTGAACATATAACTACATTTGTGAAACCATTTGAGTTTCCAAAGTAAAAAAAAAAAAAAAGAAAAAAAAAAGAAAAAATCATTGAGTAGTGACAGTACTTTTCTCTTCCAAAAGTTGTTAATGTCTGGCTCAGCAGAAGACAGCTGGATGTCTTTTGTGTCTGTTTGTGGTGTATGTTGCATGTCTTGAAGTTAACCAAGATATGGATTGCTACAAAGATAAATAGTTACAAAAGGAGGCAAGAGTACTTTAGAAGCTTTTGGAAGCAGTTTTCACACTATTCCAGGCTACTCTGAAAGTTCTACTAGTTAGAAGCAGTCACAATGAAGAAACCAAAACCATATGGATGAAATTTCCACTCTATTAACACTACATAACAGTCTTCAGAGCATCTTTGCATATCCAGCCATGCTTGAGTCTGTAACATCATGCATCAGCCATTTGGAAAATGTTGGTCCACTGAATTATGCAGTTCCTCCAAATGTTGAAACGTTTTATTATACATTATTAAATAGTAACATTTGTTAATCTCATTAGAGAAGTCTGTATTGAGAAGCTGTCAAAATTGTAACTGATATAAATTTCCCAAAGATCTTGCTTTTGCTTGGAAGCTCAGATTGTATTCTTGCCAACAAATGCTGTCAATTATTTCATTTTATTCTGCTCGGAGACTATGTCTACCAAATGCCTGTCTGAGGAACTACCATTTATAAATCTATGCTTCCTTCGAGTAAACTGAATTATCTATAAACAAGGCAACTAGTTTAGCTTGGAACTCAGTTTTATATGACGTTTTCTTGGTGATAGCCCTACTATGTTAATGCCAAAATGATTAACAGCTTAGAAAATTTTGTCACCTGAAGCTGGTGACAAACCAAAACTGAAGACATTTTCTGAATCATTGTGGATATTCTTCAGTAAATCTGAGGTTTCAGACTGAAATGTCCAGCAGTGGAGTATATAAAGGCTGCTAATTCAACTCAAAGCCAATATTTTGTATCCTTAAACATTTGCTATTTATTTGTGTTGAAAATATTCAGTCTTTTCTGCTTGTCTTAAAATATACTGTATGCTATTGTTACCTACAGGCTACTGAGGACACTAGAAATTTTTGCTGCTTTCTAGTGGTAACTTAATACCTACAGATTGACCTTTGTACCCCTCCCATTTGTTTATACTCTTTTTATCATCCAGATGCATTCTACTGTGAACTTTTATAGATTTACCTTTTTATATTCCACATGTGAGTGAAATCATGCAGGGACTGTCTCTCTGTAGTTGGACTACTTTATTTAGCCTAATAATCTCCATGTCATTGCTAATGAAGGGATCTCCTTTTTGATATGGCTGAAATATATTCCACTGTGAATACAGATCATACTTTCTTTATCCATTCAACAGTCAATGAACTAAAATTAAAGTTCACCATGTTTTTGTTTGTTTGTTTGTTTTCACTATTTCGAAATCTCCTGCAATAAAAAGAGGAAGGCAAATGTTATTTTGGATAAATAACCAGTAGTGGGATTGCTGTATAACTTGGGGAGGGGTTTCTACACGGTCTTCCAAACATTCCCATGAACAATGTGAATTTATTTTCTTTTCTTCACCTCCCAACCCACACTTGTTCTCCTTAATCTTTTGGGTAGTTGCCATTTTTGTTGGTAAAAGGTAATAATATCTCACCAGTATTTAGAGATCCATTTTACTGCAAATTAGTGATGGTAATGTTTGTTCATGGGAATCTGGGCTACTTGTCCTCCTTTGTGAAATGTCCATTTTCATTTATTGTCCATTATCATTAGTTATGATCTAAATATTTTTTCTCCTGAGTTATTTCTTATATATTCTGAAAGTCAACCTGGTGTCAGATGTATAATTAGAAAATAGTCTGAGGTTGATCTCTTCATTATGCTGATCGTTTCATTTTCTGTGAAAAGGGAAAACACTGTACATTTTCTTAGAAATAAATACCCCACTAAATCCAATAGAATGCAGACAGCCAAGTATATCATGGGTTTGCAAACCCATGTCTCCAGGTCAGCAGCAGTAATATGAGCTGAGAATTTGTTAGAGAAATTGTGCAGGGTTTATACTTTTCAAATTAGCATCCACATTTAAGGAAGTTTACGTGATTGGTCTATATAATGTCATTTGAGAAGCACTACATTCAAAAACAGGTATAGAAATATATGATTTCTTTTCTTGGATTCAAATCATGTTTAAAAAGGCAAGAGTTGGTTAGGAATTTCTGCAGTAATGTTCTGTGTGTAGAAACATTTCTGGCCACATGCAGTCCACTTCTTTTTGAAATCATGGCTAACAATTTCTTAGTCACCAGGGTGACAATATATTTTGCCTGACATATGACTTCTCTTTTCTAGGAAGAGATAGAACATGAGGTGGTCTGGTAGGAAGCAGTGACATTTCTCTCTGTGTGTCAATATTTGAAGAGGAAAACATTTATTACTAGAGTAGTCGAAAGGAAAGGGAATCTCTTATGCTCACTTTCAACAATTGCAAAGTTTTCATTGCACCTGCTATATTTGTTTTAACTTTTCAAGGATTTGGTGAGAACGCCCTTGATTCTGTCATACTTAGAATATGTTTTGAGGATGTATTTCCTTGTTAGGTCACTGTGTTGCTGTGTGCCTGTACTGAACTGTCTTACAGATCAGTTTGTTGAATGTAGGATGAAGTCCAGCAATGCACCACAAAGTAGTAACCAGCTGGATGTCTTTGAGATTTTTTTCTACAACTTTTGTACATCATAATTAAATGTACTTTTCCCAGAAAGTGTACTACATGGCTCCAAAATCCTGCTGGACCTATTTCCTATCAACAGCAGTATTCAATCTTTTCATATATATTTACTTAATGACAGCATTGTCTGAAAGTACCGCCACCAACATCCTATCAAATTGAGGGAAGACTTTGGTAACCTTCATACATTGCTATGACCAAAAGTCCATCCTTAGAAGCTTCCAGCAGTATCCCTTTAACTGTAGAACCTAAAATGATATATACTGACACAATTCCCATGACTGATATATTGCCCTGCCCTTGGTTGTTTTATGTCTTAATGATAATTCTAACCTTGGCAATAATTTCTCTGTAGGAAATTCTTATTATTTATTTTCACTCAAATTGTTTAAACACTGTGTGGATGAACTTAGACTCAGTCACACAGTGGCATTACTATTATTTTTAAGTCACTTATTTGTTTATGCCTCCATGGTGCTTAATAATAGAGGCATGATATCCCAGAAAGACAGATATCCATAAATCAAAATTATGTTCTTCACATCCCTAGACCCCTTGACAAGCCCTGGTGTAGCTTATGTTTGGAAGTCACAATATCCTTGTAGCTTTAACTGTTTCTAACAATTATTTGCCAGAACTTTTCTGAGTGGCAAAGGCAGCATCCAAGCGGTGCTAGACATCAGTTTTGGGACTGACAGTTTCAGAGGGCTTGAGTCCATGACTATCACTATGGAGAGCATGGCAGCAGGCTAGCAGACATTGCACTATAGCAGTAGCTAAGAGCACACAACTGATCCACTAGCATGAGGAAAAGAGAGACAGCTAAATGGTAAGGACATCGACTTTTGAGGTCTCAAACCCCACCTTTGGTGACATACCTCCTTCAACAAGGCAATACCTCTATTTTTTAAATTGAATTTAATGTTTTTTTCATTTTATATACTCTTTCCAGTTCCCTCCCTCTCCCTTTTTTCTGACCCACACCTATCCCTACTCCCCATCCACTCCCCACAGGGGTAAGGCCTTCCTTGGGGAGTCAACTAAGTCTGGCATACCAAGTTGAGGCAGGGCCTCTCCCTCCCCCCTACACCGTGGCACCACCATAAAGAATGGGCTACAAAAAGCCAGCCCATGCACCTGGTATAAATCCCGGTCCCACTGCAAACAGATCAAGCCTCACAACTGTCACCCACATTCAGAGAGCCTAGTTCAGTCCCATGCAGATTCCCCAGCTGTCAGTCCAGAGTCCTTGAACTCTTACTAGCTCGGGTCAGGTATCTCTATAGTTTTCCCCTCATGATCTTGACCCCCTTTGCTCATATAATCCTTTCTTCCTCTCTTCAACTGCTTTTCAGGAGCTCAGCCCAGGGCTTGATTGTGCATCACTGCATCTGCTTCCATCAGTTCCTGGATGTAGGCTCTATGATGACAATTAGGGTAGTCACTAATCTGATTACAGGGGAAGGCCAGTTCAGGCCCTCTCTCCACTGTTGCTAGGAATCTTAGCTGGGGCCATCCTTGTGGAATCCTGGGAATTTCCCTAGCACCAGGTTTTTCATTTTCTTCCTTGCCTATAATAGCTCCCTCATTAAAGATATTGCTTTCATTGCTCTCCCTCTCCATTCTTCCCCCATGTGGCCATCTCAATCCTTCATGTTCCCTGCATCTATCCCCTCTCTTCTACACCTTCTCAGTTTAACCAGGATATATTAAATATTTTCCTTTCCTGGGGCCCTCCATAAATGCCCCTCTTAGGGGTTTCCTTTTTACCTAGCTTCTCTAGGGTTGTGGATTGTAGCCTGGTTATCCTTAAGGCAACACTTCTTTATCCTTCCCAAATAGTTCCACCAAGTGAGGACCAAGTATATAAGCATTAGAGACTATGGGGCTTCTTATTTAAACAATGACACAAACCATCCTATATGTTCCTCCTTGCTTATTTTCAAATTCATGGACTTGTTTTTCAATTGTTACACACAGTCTTCCCCAAGAAAGAGCACACCAACTGGTTAACCAAGAGCGAAAGGTCAACCCCCAAAACATATGTATTATGTATTTGGTTTTACAAATATATATCATCATATTTTACCCACATTTGCCACTTCATATGCTTTCTAATTACCCTCAAATATGAACTTTTGCTGTTGTAAAAATATAATAAAACTGTGTAGTAAGCTCATTAATATAAGATGTTTATTAAGAAAAATCATACCCCTTTAAACTTTGTCTTATACACAGAACACATTCAGCTTTTGTGGTGAATCTTCTCAAATTTAATCTGAGTATATCACGAAAACATAAAAATGCCACAGCTAGGTACAGACAAAAAGAAACTTAGGCTTGAGTGGCTGTGCAGGCTACGTTACTGAGACTCCCCATATCTTTGGAACCCCTTTTTGGTTATTGATCTGGATTGTGGTGGTATTGTGTTCCTCGAAATATTGTGTGTTCCCTGAAATAAACTTATCTGGGGACAGAGAGCAGGATGGCCACAATATTAAACATGAGGATAGGCAGTGGTAGTACACGCCTTTAATCCTAGCATTTCAGAGACAGAAATACCTCTGGATCTCTGAGTTCAAGGCCACATTAGAAACAGCCAGGCTTGATGACAGATGCCTTTAATCCCAGAAACCCAGCCTTTAATCCCAGTGAGTGATAGTAGAAAGTAGAAAGATTATATAAGGCGTGAAGACCAGAAACTAGCAGCATTTGGCTGGTTAAGCATTTGGCTGGTTAAGCATTTGGTTGGTTAAGCATTCAGGCTTTAAAGCAGCACAGTTCAGCTGAGATTCATTTGGATGAGGACTCAGAAGCTTGCAGTCTGAGGAAACAAGACCAGCTGAGGAACTGGTGAGGTGAGGAAACTGTGGCTTGTTCTGTGTCTCTGATCTTCCAGCATTCACCCCAATAACTAGCCTCAGGTTTGTTCTTATTAATAAGACCTGTTAAGATTCCTGCTACACTGGATATCTGAGGACAGTGGAACCAACAATTGTGTATCCTTCAGGAACATATTTAGCATGAATATCTTTCCATTATTTTACTTATAAAAGTAGTAATTGTCTGTTTTGATGATGATGATGGTGGTGGTGCTTGCTGAAATGACTGTTAATTGTTGACTGGTAAATATTTATAGTTAAGTGCGTAGTCATGATCAGATAATCAATTAAAAAGGCCTATAATCCTTAGTGAAATAGAAGCACTATTGAAAGTATTATTAGTTCATAATAGAACTAATTGAATGTCTACCTAACAAAACATGCACAGGGCTAGATGGCTTTAGTGTAGACTTCTACCATACTTTCTTTCAAAGAGGAGTTAATGCTAATCTTCCTCACTGTGTTAGTTTTGTTTTATCTTAATTTATTAATATTATCAAAGTCAAGAAGTTTAAAATGGAGCAATTTCTGAGCTCTGTGGTCATAATTCTCTTTTAGAAGTCCCAAAGAAAAATTATTAAGAAGGATCATTATTTTTCTTTCAAATTTTAGTTGCTATTACCCCTGGTTTCTTGGTCCACAGTTACATGGCTTAGACATTAAAGCTTTGGTTTCAGCTGGGCAGATCTCTTGTTCTTATTTTCATTCATTCAGTTTCTGGTTCCAGGCAGCTTTGTGTCTGAGGAATCCTGTCTGTTCATTGCAGTCATAATGCTACATGTTCCTCACCATCCCACAGCTGTGCCTGAGTTTTTTCATATGGGACTTTTCAAATGATCCCAGAATAGCAAAAACCATTAGGATTCATGATGGTTTTGTCTATATTTCACAATGTTGGTATGTCATACTCTATGGATCTGAACACATACTGAGCTGGACTAAAAAAGTAAGGATGTTGACTCCACCCTTGGAGAAGAGGAGCTACAACAATGATGCTTAATTCTTCCAAGTACTGCAAGTGTTAGCTGAAGCAACAGAGGCCCAACACAAAGGTAAGTAAGCAGGATAGGCCTTACATACTTCAGGCTTCTTCAGTAGGTGACTTCAAGGAAGGACAACTTATATTCTATAGATGTGTAGTTTTATTCTATGACATTGCTTAAGAAAAACAAAAAAAAAACAAAAAAAACCCAAACAAACAAACAAAAAACCATTGCCTAGACCTTATCAGAACCTCAGGCTCTGCATGATGATGAACACTGAAATCATAGTTTTGCTCCTCTTGGTCTACTTTGATATACCATCTGCCAGAGCAAGTGCTACTCAATGTGCACTGGAAGAATCCACAGCGCTTGAAGGAAATAAATGTCATAGATCCATGTTCTTGGCTAACAGATGAGTATCTGAGAAATCTCTCAAATCTGTGCTTTGACAAGTATTCCTACGGATTTTTATACCAAGGCTTAATAAGCAGTGCACTAGAGGGTTTTGCGAAGACAAGAACCCAAAGTAGGGGAGAAAGAGAATTATAAGAAAATGTAAACTATAGAATAGGTAAGATCTATTCAAGCAAACATGAATCCTGGTCTTTTCAAGAGCACGTATCAACTATGAACAATCTTACCAAACATAGAAGATGGGAGAAATGTGCTACATGCTCTGGAAGAAAAAGATGACTAATGGTGGCTGGCAAAACCTGTAGAAGAACGACTTATGTTTTCTTTATAGTTTGGCAGCAGTCTAAAGTTGACCCTTCCTGGGATATGTTTTTTATTAATGTTCTCATAGTGAACACTGAAGGAAAGCCTGTCTTGAGGATGACTGTGAGTTTAATCAATCAGGGCTCAGACATGGTTTACTACTGTCTGGAATGATTTGTTCTTTTCATTTTCTTGCCACAGAATTCTGATAAATTCATTTAAAGTGATCCACCACAGGTCAAATACACAGAAGTGCTATCACAGCTTAAGGTCAGTGAAGCAGTGGCACAATGCTTGGCATGGAGAGGATATTCATGTCTTCTGGGGGAGTTACATGAAACCTACAGGATTTTATGATATGTACTCTTGTACTATGATTTAACACCAAGCCGTATGTTGGAGAGTTTGAACATTCAGTTGAAAAATTAGTGAATATATCTCATTGAGAGCCATATATGTGGTACTAAAGGGTGAAGTCAGTATAGATTTTAAAACTGCTCTGTATTTTTTATAATTCAGAATTGTTTTTAGCCATTCCTTCAACTGATTAATGTTTTTGTTCAAATTATTTTAAAGTGATGTTTTCCCCTTCAAGTTAGACTGCAACAGAAGGTAACAAAAATATTAATCATTGCTTCATTTCACATAATTTTTATCCTGTTTTTTGAAAAGATTTGGAATTTAAACCCTAATCTATTAAATAGAGGAACTGAACTTGAAGTCACAGAGAAGAACTCTGTGTGTACAAGTTTAATCTTGTGGTAGATTGCACAAATCACTTACTTCCCTACATTTCTAGGTACTGTTTTCTGTCACATGAAAATGTCTAGAAGACACTCGAGATTGATCTCACTCAGTACCTAAAAAGGATAACTGTCCTTCTGGGTGACTGGCTGGTCCCCAAGTTTCCTAACTCCAGCACTACCATGATGACCATAATTAACTTAGATAGCTTGGTTAAATAGAGTTACATAAAACCTAGTTGTGTTATCAGCTGTTTGACTCGTGATTGTCACCTTAAGTCAAGAAGTTTTCAGCAAACTTAGGTCTCTTACCAGTAGAAAATGTTATTTTTGAATGTTACCGTTGAATGAAAATTGAAGATGCTAAGTTGTCATGTTTTTTGCTTCTCCCTGTAAGTTTGCCTTTTTTGGTTATTTCAAAGTATGTAGGGTATAATTTTTAAATAATTATACTGTATTTGGCATTTTGGTAAAAAGTTCCTCAGTTGCTTCCCATTTCTTAGAAACTGAGTGGCAAGTGTATGATGATGTCACTCAGCATGGTGTTCAGAGGCACTCAGCAGTGTTGATCAGTAGTCACACTCAGCCTGTGACTCATTCTCCAGATTTCCACATGCTTCTTATATTCTGTTTAGAAATGGCTGAGGGAGAAAAGGCAATGTGCCACAATATCTTAAATTTTCCAAACATCTTCAATATTTTCTGCTCTTTGTCTTTATTCCTTGTATTTTAAAATTTTTACGTATTTAGGAAGGGTTAAGGCATGATGACACTAATACATTTTCTCTGGATAAACAAAATATATCAACCACTCTTCAGTCATTTTGGTATTAATTTCTACAAATTAAAAAAAAAATCTAAGACTGAACTTTTGCAAATTTTATACTCGCTATTATCATACTTGAGTATATATAGATATATACATATATATATATATATATATATATATATATATATATATATATATATATATATATATATCACTCATAACTTAGTGGTAACCAGCAATTCATTAAAGGGGAAAGTGATATAATTATATTTTTATTTAAGAATATTGACAAAAAGTTCCCTAAGATGTATTAGTAATGGAATCCTAAAAATCTAAACATCTCATTCTCATACTGCAAATTTATGCCTGCAATTGCTGGAAAGAATGGGCATGCATGCACAAACTTGTTCCCACACATGTGCCTGCACAGATGTGTGTGTGTGTGTGTGTGTGTGTGTGTGTGTGTGTGTGTGTAGAGGTGAAGTTGACATTGGGAGTCTTTTTTGATTACTCTCCATCTTGTTCTATGAGACAGGAGCTCTTAATGGAATAACACACTCACATGTACATCTAGTCTGAGTATCTGGCTTGTTATAGGCATCCTCTATTTCTACCTTCAACTTTCTGGAATTATGGGCCGGTCAGTATGCCCACTTGGCATTTATCAGCGTTCAGTTGACTGGTATTCTAGTTCTCACTCTTGCATGATTGGTATTTTAATAACTGAACTCTCTCCTGAGTTCCTGGTCATGATTTTTAAATTCACTACTTCAAGGTCAAAATTCTCCATCACTTGCACATGTGTCTGGCCATATGCATTGTCCATTCTTGAAACCTTTCCAAAGAACCCATAGAGAGGGGTTCCCATTTTGTCCCATCTTAACAAATGGGAATTCTTAACAAAGTTCTTGTTTTGTAGACTTGAAGTGTTGATATTTTTAATGTCAAAAATGGAAGTATAAATAAATCATGAATTATTTTTCCATCTGCTTTGCTAAAAGAATCATTATTCTACTAGTTAAAGCTTGATTTGTCTTAGAACTGCTTTACACAATGATGGTGCTCAGTCCGTGCCTCTGCAGCTTTGGATTTCAGAAATTCATGATTAGAGGCAACTAATGAGGACCCTCAGGTTTTGCCTGCTGTTTAGCTTGGGTGGGAGGTAGGGAAAACTTGGGCACTCACTAAGATAAAGGCACTGTTATGTTCAGAAAGAAGATGCTTTATTTAAAATATTTAGCATGTTTTCAGTCGGAGATCTTTATCTGATTTTATCTGTGTCCTCAGTGCTTACACCACTGGGTTAGCAGTTGCTGAGCTTGGGAGATCCCACATGGAGCCCTGCATCACAGCAGGCATGCTCCACCCAGCTGTTTACTGAGAACACCACACTGCAGTCCTGGAATTAATTTTCTCTGGAACTAGTTTTCTCTTAAATGGATTTTTAAATTAACCCCAGAATTCGTAGCAATGTTAAATGTTTCTTGGGTTATCTACCTTATCAATTTAGTTTGCTATGTTCTTAGAATTGTATTCTTTTGTTTTAGACCCTGTGGTTGTTCTTAAGTAAGAAATTAAAACCTTCTATCCTTTTTCTTTGTTAGTATGATAACCTAAGATCCCTTTTCCTTCTAACTTCTGGCATTATATTAATTACAACATGTTTGGCTTTCCTTTTCTGTCTTTGAAGTCATACCTAATTTGAAGGACAAAGAGCTGGCAAAGCCCTCTGAAATACTGATACTACCTAAAACTACTTGCCATCCTTTGCAGCGCTAGCCTAGAGCCTAGAGTACTGCATCAGGAGCTAACCACATTCACATGGATAAAGTGGCTTCAGAGGTGGGCTTCAGGAGTATTATGTTGGTAGGTTAAATATGATCATAAGCCTTATTAAAATGCAGCGGGCCACTTCCTGCAATGATGTTCCTGTCACAAACAGATGGCATCTTCAAAGGGTGACAGAAGAGAGTTTAATGAAGGCATCATTTACAGTTGTGTTTGAGACTAAGGGAACTTAAGAAGGTTGAAGGTTGATGAAGTATCCTATGGCTAGGATCACCAGAAAGATATGATCATACTAGTGCTATAGGGGCACAAGAATCTACGACCTGTGGTAGAGGCTATACAGCATTTGCCAGTGTGTCCTTTCCTGCCTCTGATTCCCTTACAAAAGCCATCAACTGCTACTAATCAGAAGCCACACGCAAGAGGTGGCCTCAGAACAAAGAGATGAAAAGTGATTGAGTATATCTGATGGACAGAAAAACCACATACCCTAACCCCTTTGTACTTCCACACCCATTCCTGACACTTCTTTTGATGGGAAATCCATTTCTTTCTTCACAGGGAACACAGCTGTCCTAATCAACTACTCCATCACCATGGAATAAATTTAATCACACACTTACCAGGAAAGGAAATCTCTAAGCTTTGCTAGTGTGCTTGATGTGAAGTTGGATGATCCCTTTACTGCTTATAACACCCTGACTAGCCTTTAAACCTTCTGCATGACTAAATCTCTAGAATATGAATTATTCAGAACTGAGGACTGAACTGAGATCCTCACCCATGCTGTAAAGCAAGTTTGTCACTACTGAGCTATATACCTGCAGCCAAGAATATGATCTTTCATTGATTTTTATCTTCATTAAGTTGTGTCCATTGACCAGAACCATGTGTAAAGGAACACTGAGAGGGAACTTTTACAAATTCACAAGTTCCAGCCACTGTCCCTTTTGCTATTATTGCAGGTAACCAAGATATTTCCACTGGGTAATTGAGATCAATTACCAATTCAGTAGGATAAAGTCTCTCGTTCCTATTGGTTCAGTGAATAGTCTAGAACAGCTAGTTTTTATTCCCAGACTAACATTTAGTGCTATGCCTCATCCCTTGGTAGAACCATTTCCTCCTCAGGTAAGGACTATTAAATTCCCCATACTCCATGTTTTCAGGACAAGAAGCACACCCTCTTGAAATGAATTACTTGACAAAATCATGAGAAGGGATGATCACTTCTGCTTCTACCTTTCTGGTCCATGTTCTATTAAATTGGCCTATGGTTCTATTAGCATCTTATGCTGACTACAGTTCAAAAATTTATACCACATATTGATGGAGTATATACACCAGAAACACATAGGATGGAGTAACAAATGAACAACTAGTGAACCTTCAGATAAGCCTTCCTCTACTCTTACATTCCTGCTGTTTCTCATCAAGGCAACATGCTGTGCATTTGAGCCAGTCACTATAATTCTTGCTAGATAACTTGCTTTTCCAGAGTGATGTTTTGAGGAATATAGTGATAAAGGAGAAGACATTCTGCAAGTCCACAATGATGAGGCTCTCAAGGAAAAATAAGCCCACTGTAGAACCCCATCTATGGATGAGCAGAAGAGTAGATATTCTAGATGATCTCATCTGCCTCTTTTGTGTTTTCTTCTGGTCATACTCTAGCACAGTGGTTCTCAACCTTCCTAATGCTGTGACCCTTTAATATAGTTCACCATGTTGTGGTGGCCCCCAAACATAAAATTATTTTGTTGCTACTTCATAATTGTAATTTTGCTACTGTTACGAATTGTAATGAATATCTGAAATGTAGGATATCTGATATGTGACCCCCAGAGGAATTGTGACCCCCATGTTGAGAATAGCTGCTAAAGTTCTAGTAATCTAGCAGAATCCAGAAGATAGTCAAGCCCCCTTGCCACCAACCTGGCATAATGGCTGCCAGTGTCTACATTATAGGGCATAGATTTATGTTAGAGGAGGTACAGGGGGATCTGAGATGTAAAATGATTTTCTAAATTACAAACCATCCAATGGGATGGACAATCTACATCTGCTTATGGCAAGAATTGCTGAAAGTCATTTTAATACTTTTAAAAATAATGTATTGTTTGTAAAGGCTTAATTGGCATACCTGACTTACATATACTTATACCTGGGGCTTTGTACACCCTGCTCAGGGAAAAATGGGTCAGGCGTAGGAAACATTGAAGAACATCTGGGCTGCCTGATCTAGAACTAACCTTTAAGTTTCCTTTCTTAGGACTAGCTTTCATGGTACTAAAAGGCACCATGCAAACTTCCAAAGGTAGGAGGCAACCAGCTGTCTGAGCCAGCTATGATGTTTATGAACTACATCAATGTCCAGCACAGCATAACAGCTCAAAGGATGCAGTAGTGTCATGTTAATCTTGGTATTAACTAATAAATTTCTAATTAGTTTTATAACCCACTCAACAATAGGGAAACCATGCTTAGTGCTGGAAACCTAGCTAGTGCTAATGAATTCATGGTTATTGAAGAATAATGTATAGTCACTACTTTACTAAACCATCATAATCCCTAACAATCTATTAACATTTGACCTTATACCCACAGATATGAGTAGTATTTATCCCTCATCAATGAAACTCCTCTTTGCAACAGACAGAGACCACCACAGAAAACTAAAACCCATCAGAATTCAGAGTTGTGGAGCTCAGTGCTAATAAATATTACTACCAAACATGCTTTTTCCTAAGTCTCAGGGAACATTCTGGAAGAAGAGGAGGCAGAAAGATCAGAAGAGACAAAAGACCAAGTAGTCTGCTCTAAGATGGTATCTCTTAGTAAAGTCAGATTCTATTCCTACAGAGTAACACTAGCATGACTACCGAAATGTGAATTGAACAAGGAAAACACAAGTGGACATGCCAATGTGGATAGGGAAAAGCCCACGAGGCCTCAGACTTACACAGAATACTACATGTGGCTGAGGAAAGCTGGGAGTTGGAGAATACTCTTCACTAATGCACATACCAACTGATTATCAAATACCAAGTGGAAAAAGATCAATAAAATTAATGTATGAACTAAGCGGCTTATATTTAAGAATATGTAAGTATATATACATATATATACACATACATATGGATGCTCAATAATATAGCAATTGCAAGTAATAGCAATAACAATTAATAAAAATGTTATGAATTTGAAAGAGATCAAAGAGTGGTATATAGGAGGGTTTGGAGGCAGAAAATGGAGGGAAGAAATGTTACAATTATACTATGATCTCAAGATAAAAACAAATTAGTTCAGAGTTAGATGATGCTGTTGCATAGTGGAATAGAAGTGAATAATATCAGTAAGTGATAGGGATTACTCTTGACTGTGGATCACTGTGATCCAATAATTTTCAGGCCTCTAGATAAGATAACTGTTTTCCAAGGATGGAATTCTGCCTTATGTCAACAATGGGGAAATCCTGGCCAAGCTGCCAGATCTGGCCTCCCCAAAATTTCAAGCTTGTGATAACATCAGCTCTTCTGTATCTAATATGGCTGCCTACTCTAGGAATTCCAGACTAGCAACTTAATCATTAAATTTGCTAGATCTCTATTTTGTTTCCTCTATGGATTCTGTACTGTTGTCATTACATATAATAATATCTATGTATTTATTTATCCATTATCCCATCCATCAGTTCAACAATCCTTCCATCCATCTGTCCGTCTATCTTACAATCTTATTATTTGTTTTTTGGAGAATCCTGATTGATACATGTGGTAAAAACATATCCATACCATAGATGTTGCCCAGATGAAAATGTAATAACACATATAGGTATGCTGCTAATTATATGACTTAAATATAAGGTACAAATCATCTAACTTAAACCAGCTTATTAATTAACATCTCATGCTGTAATTTTCTCCTAAGATGCTCCCTGTAAATAGATATTCCACATTAAATACTCTCTCTCTATTCTTTTCTCTCATTTCTCCTCTCTGTTCTCTCTATGATTCACCCTGGAGTCTAGTTATCAAGGTGTGTGTGGGGGAAATCTTACCTAACATATACATTTTTTACTTTGATACTTCCAGAAATTTCCCCTGTTAACAGTCAGTGTCAGACTTTAAATGTGTGTGTATCAAATGACTCCAGCATACAGCTTTCAAGTCTTCAAATATTTCAGCTGAGTCTTTGTAATTATGAAGCAGAGATAAGCTATCTCCATTTTTGACTTAGGGAAAAAACCAAAAATATTCTAAATTCTAAAAACCAGTGAAATTTTTGACATTTTTTATTAATAGTAAATAATGAATATTAGTTAAATTCCTGAAACAGATCAAAGGGTTTTTAAATAAATGTTAGGCATGCTATGATCAAGCATTTGTCTATGTGTTTCCATGACTTTTGAAAAAATCTTTAGTTTCATTGTATATGGTTTCATTAATTCCAAGAGGAAAAACAGCAACAGATGGTTCAGTGTTTCATATTTGTATGTTAAATGGTCCATGAAAGAGGCATATTTTATTCAGAATCTCAAAATCAGTCCTGATAATCACTAGGATTGAGGTATCTGAAGTGTTATGGCCATCTCTAAAATAATCTTGATATAGAATTAGAATGTGATCACTGGATAATCTTGATATACTTATCACATCAAAGGAGTTGAGGAAATCCCAAAATCTCAATGAGCAGTCATTAAAAAAAAAGAATAGATACTGTACTGTACAGTGAAATCTGTACCGGTAGCACATACAGTGGCCTGAATGACAATTTCCCCCAGCCCCCAACCCATGGGCTAAAATATTTGGACAGTTGGTTATGAAACCTTTAGGTGACCTTATTGGGGGAAGGATATCACTATGTATGGGCTTTGAGATTTCAAAGGCTTGTCCCACTTGTAAGCTGTTCTTTGAAGGTTTTGTGGTTAGAAATGTGGTCTTTGGGCTGGGCGGTGGTGGTGCATGACTTTAATCCCAGCATTTGGGAGGCAGAGTCAGGCGGATCTCTGTGAGTTTGAGGCCAGCCTGGTCTCCAAAGCGAGTTCCAGGAAAGGCACAAAGCTACACAGAGAAACCCTGTCAAAAAGAAAAAAAAAAATGTGATCTTTGGGCTTCCTGGTCTGGCTCCTTCTGCCATGTATTTTATACCATTATGGATCTCCCACTAAAAGCCTCAGCTCAAATAAACTTTGTTGCTTTTGATCATGCCATTTATCATGGTAACAGAAGAGAAACTAGCAGAGCACTTTTTTGTTTTGTTTTTCAACGTTTCTCTGTGTAGCCCAGGCTGTCATGAAACTCACTTTGTATACCAAGCTAGCCTCCAACTCAGAGAGGTGCCTGCCTCTGCCTCTGGGATTAAAGTTGTATGCCACCACATCTGTTTAGTATAACACTTTAAAAATAATATTTATACATGAAATTCCTTTTATGTGATAGGAATGTTTATTACTATCTACTCAAGATTATCTTTGATGTGGAGTATTTTCTCAAATATTATATTGGATCTATCAGTAGTCATCTCATCTTTTTATTACATCATAGTTCAAGAAGTTACAAACAGTGACAATGAATTCCCAAATTTTTCTTTAATTTTGAGACTAATTTCTGAAGACCTGAATATGTATTTATTTTATTTGAATTAGCTACATGTCTTAAAATTAAACCATTCTGTACAATATTTCTGGAAATTGTCTTCAGGATCCTTTGCAATGTCAGGTAAAGGCATATACTATGTATAATTAGAATTATCTCACTAAAAATCTAGAATAGCTTTTTAAGTATGTAAAAGATATACCTTATAAAGTCTTGTGATATCATTTAATAAGTACAAAAGGAAGAAAAGTTAGAATGAATGAAAGAAATAAGACAAAATATGAAAAGTTAATGTCAGTTGTTACAATATTTCATAAATTATATCCTAAAAAATTTCAGTTCTAGTAAAAAAAATAGAAAGTAAGCATACATCAAAGAGATAATGTGCTACATTGTCCTTTTTGCATATACAAATTCAATATTGAGATATTAAAATAAATTTAATTTTGATAATCTAATTTTTTTTCTAAAGGGTCAGAAAATGAAGATACATCACTTATCTCAAAGAGAAATCTACCATTATAGATGGAAATTAGGTTGTGAGATATCTGAGGGAGAATAATGGTAAATTCTAACCCTGCTGGAGTACAATGAGATACACAGCACACAACTGATAATTGAAAATGCAGAGTAATGAGAGAGAAGAAAATTTGAAGGACACAGTACTGTTAATATTAATGGATCTGTAAGGTAAATTACAGCTCGAAGACTCGTGGCAGAAATATAGTTTTCAAAAATGACCAACAAAAGGACTGTGGTTTTCTTCATCTTTCCCATAACTTCTTGCCAGCCCTAAAATCCTACACACAGAGAAAAAGTTTCAGTGAAAAACACCCTCTTTCATGCTAGAGCCCATGTAGGGCTTCTATAAGAATGTGAGCCAAGGCCAATGCCCTGAGCTTTCTTTTTCAAACCTTCCTGACTTGAACAGAGAGATAGCCAGTACACAAATGGCGAGCCCTCGAGGGGTGGCATGGGCCCATAAAACTCAGTCAAACCCTTCTCTGTCTCCATAAGCACTCATAAAAGAGACAGATGAGATCTGTGGAGGATGGGGTACATTCTATTTACCTCAACCGCGCTTTTGTCTCATATTTTGTCCAAAGCACCAACCAGTTATGGGACATATGGATGGCATAAGGATATTAAAACTTTGACTATGTAGCCAAATCTCCTCAACAGGAGTTCTAGGAATCTAGGAAATGTAATAGGAAGAAGGGAATTGGATAAATTAAGTCTTCAGAGGAAGCCTGTAGTCCCCAGGCTGTTCTGTAAAATTGAAACAAAGCACAGAAATGAAGCTAGGAAATCAGAATGTTGGTGGGCTACATTGCCAGGTATCCACATTTTCCTCTTGTGGTGCATATTTAATGTGGGCAAGCTACGTAGTCAGCAAGGCTTTGAAAACTAAACTGATGTTGGAGCCAAAGCCACTGAAGACCAATTGGGGATTGTAGTCTTAACCAAACTAGGTTTGATTACAAACAGAAATAAGCAAACACATAGTTAATATCCCACTGGATTTTAAACAGCAATCATTGTCCCATAATATTTAAAATATGCAGTGCATATTCTAAAACGGTTTACAACCAAAGAACAAAGATCATCATAATTTTCTCAAAGAAAAGGGTGGCTATCTACAAATGTCACAGTCTATCTGGCTCCAGTGTTAGAATTAGAAAAAAAAATGTTAAAGCGGTTTTGAAAACCTTGACCCATGATAAAAGAGCAAATACTTGTGTGTGTGTGTGTGTGTGTGTGTGTGTGTGTGTGTGTGTGTGTATGCAATCATGTGTATAATGTGGGTATATGCATGCTGCAGTACATGTGAGTAGCTCAGAGGACAACCTTGTCTGTACATCTTTTCTTTCAGCCTGTTTTGAAATAGAGTCTCAGTGTTGCTGATTAGGCCAGTCTAGTTGGTCTATGACCTTCCAGGGGTTTCCTTGTGTCTACCTCCCAGCTCTCTGTGGAAATACTGGGAAATCAGATGCTCCAACATTGATTGGGGTTCTAGAGATTCAAACTTAGGTCCTCATGCTTGACTGTCTAGAACTCTAACGCACTGAGCCACCACCCCTACCAAAGAGCAAAACTCTTAAAATAAAGGGGAGAGTAGACATTCTCGATAGAGAAATAGGAGTTCCATAAAAGAACCACTTAGAAATTTTAAATGGGAATCATTGTACTAAGAGGAAACTTGCTGGGAAGTGGTGGTGCACGCATGTAATCCCAGCACTCAGGAGGCAGAGACAGGTGGATCTCTGTGAGTTCGAGGCCAGCCTGGTCTACAGAGCTAGTCCAGGACAGACTCCAAAGCTACAGAGAAACCCTGTCTTGAAAAACCAAAAAAAAAAAAAAAAAGGAAACTTACAAGTAGAGCTCAGAGAATGAGAGAAGAAAGGTGAATTTAGATTTAGGTTTATTTAAATTGTTTAAATTATATAACTAAAGAAACACAATGTACTAATGAATTGAGACTTGCAGAATTGTGAAACTATGTTAAACTTTACTTTTAAGATTAAGCAACAAATATAAAAATTTACTCAAGAAATTCTGGTCTCAGGGGCCTCAAATTTAGTGAAGGAATGTTTACACATTGTGAAGGAGTCTGATCTGGAGAGATCCCTCAGTGAATCAAGAGCTCTTGTGTAACACAGGAGTAGAGGTCTCATCTCAGCACTCACATGAAAAAAAAAAGTGATACAGCTCTTTATGTGTGCACCTCTCCTCCTCCCAAGTATGCCTTTGTTAGATATGCATGTAGTATACTCATGCAAATGCATGTATACATACAAACATAAATAAATGAAATAAATTTTAAAGGAAATAACAAAACTCAAAACAAAAGTTAAAAAACAAAAACAAAAAACCACCTTCAAAAGTACAAAAGCATTATCTGTTAACTTAAAACCTCAACTGATGGAAGTTAGTTGGATCAAGAAAACCTTTGTAGATATAGAGATCAGAAGGAAGTAGAATAGCTTTTATAATATGGTAACATAACTGTCAATGCAGAATTCTATGGCCAGTAAGTAACAGCATCCTTTAATAACCTAAGTACAACCTCAACCTGTATTTTATGTGAAGGAATGCTAAAGGAGCCAATATACTTACTCTCCTTGCTTGATGGAACCAGTTTGAAATGGATGCCATCCCAAGGGGCTGACATGTTTTATAATGTTGGACCATTATTATGCATTCAGTTGACATGAAAGAAAAAAAAAACTAAACTCTCCTATGTATTCAAAGGAAAGGAATGATGGATGGAAGTAGTTAATAAGAACATATTTTTGTTATTGGTAAGTGGTGAGACAACACAAAATGTGAGATCATATATGATGAAAAAAATGAAATTCTTGTCATCTAAGAGGAAGTAAAAAAAATCATAGAAATTTTGCAGCTTATTGATGAAATTTCTTACAGGTTTTAAATGTTTTAACTTATTAGTGAAATACAATATTTTTCATTTAAATTTCCACATAATTGATGTACATATAGTATCAATTAATTTATATGCATCTTCTGTATTTTACATTAATTAATTATCATCTTTTTAATTGATTCTATGAGTGCTTCTACATATGTAATGAAATATGATAATACTCATTCCTTTCCTCCCTTAATTTTCCCTAGACACTCCATTCCTCTGTCAGCTTCGTATTCTGTTCTTGGCTTTTTAATAACTAAGTCAAATTAGTGTTTTCTATATGTGCATTAGTTAAGGGCCATTCGCCAGAGCTTTGTCAACCTCCCAACATGCATACACAAAAGAAGTATGAGTCTCCCCTACCCAGAAGTTGTATTTTAAACCAATGACACTTTTTTCATAATTTAATTCTCATACATGCATATTTCAAATTTATATTGTATCTGGAAATGTCCCCTTTGAAAAATGCTTCATTTAATTTTTTAACTGCCAATGGACTGTTTACTCTATGCAAATCAATTTAAAAGGGATATTACTTATCTTTCATTTAACTTTCTACCCTCCTACACTGATTTCTTTTAGTTTATTAAAGTTATCAAATTCTAATATTTTTTTCCTTAAATATTATCAGGACAATGATTTAAATAGTTTAGATTTGCCTATTGTGATACATATATTTAATTCAAAGTATCTTATTGGGAGACATTATACAGTCATGATAAAGGCTTGAAGACTGATATAAATAGATTTCCCTTGCAACATTAAATGATGCTGTCTAGCTTTATACTACTATGGAGAAACAAGATTAAATTCAGGGTATATCTAGAGGTGTACACATAATATTTATTTAGAGACAAAGCGGTTAGAAAGGGAGATTCAGAATGATTCCAATAAAGTTTAACATATTTCTTTATGTTCATCCATTTACTTGATTTACATAGTAAAAACTTCTGCATTTGTCTATATCATGCATGGTTCCTTAATTCTGGCTAATTATTAGAATTATCTACTTAAAAAAAAAAACAATTACTATTGTAGCAGAGCCTCAGACTGCTTGTGGTGGTCATCCTGGGCATGGTTGGGTTTATCAAGTTCCCAAGGTGATTCTAATGTGTAGGGGAAATGGAGAGCTATTAGGCCAGTCCTTTGACATAACCAGTACAATGACAATTATTGACTATTTTAATAATAAAAAGTACTTTGCTCTATTTAAATCTTTATATAATTAAAATTAGTTTATAAAGCAGTGCTTTCATGAGTCACTTCTAGGAAAGCGAGTTGGGCTATGAAGCTCTTGTTACAGAGAATTGGACCGTGAGAAGCAGGTGTTCTCTTGTATAGTAACACATACTCTTTGTTTGCAATCCTTACCTTAGCTAGATAAACAAAAAGCACCATAGGACTTGCTTTTTGTTGCACGAATCCTAAAAGGTCTTATAATAAAAACCAGGAGCTAGATATTGAGGTAAATGCTGAAAGATCAGAGGAAACAAGCCACAGCCACTTCTCACCTTGCCAGCTCCTCCACGAATCCTCAGAATGCTTCTGAGTCCTCAGCCTGTCTCCTTACGCCTTATATGTCTTTCTCCACCCAGCCATTTCACTTCCCATCTCAGCCTTCCTAGTGCTGGGATGAATGGTGCATGTGCTTCCCAAATACTGGTGTTAAAGGTGTGTGCCACCACTGCCTGGCTCTGTTTCTCTGCTAGACTGGATCAATCTCATGTAGCCCAGTGCAACCTTGAACTCACAGAGATCCAGATGGATCTCCACCTCCTAAGTGCTAGGATTAAAGGTGTGTGTGCCACCACTGTCTGACCTCTATGTTTAACTCTGTAGTTGTCTCTGCCTCTGATCTTCAGGCAAGTTTTATTAGAGTATAACAAAATGTCACCACAGCTTTTCATTTGCGTTATATGGTGTTCCTACTCTCAGTAGAGTGACATTATGAATCTTCCTATACTCAAATCATGTTTATAATATCCTTTGCCAATTATCCATGACCCGTGTGTGATTAAAATGGAGAAATTAAAAAATCTAGTGTCAAGATTGAATTCTGAGAGGGAAATGATGTTTCTTTCCCCTTTCCACCCGACAGGATCTGCTATATATTTCAAAATAGCACTGGGTCACAGCAGGGATTTTTCTCAGCCTGACATGACCCCTGACTTCTAAAGAAGTCATGACTCTGAGATCCTGATAACTCTCCATAGTTCCCTCCTGGGGAAGCTCATCCACGTAGTTTCTTGAGGCAGTAGCATCTCACTGCTCCTTCCAGGGTGATAAATGAAAGATGCTTTTGAATCTGTCAATAAAGAACATGCTATATTCTGGCTAGAAAGTCAAGCCAAGTATTGCTCATGTGATAAATCCTTGAAATTTGAAGTATTCTTTTTTCTTCTTTTTCTTTCGTTCATTCATTCACCTCCTACAGACTAATTCAACCAGGAGACATACATTTTATTCTTTTTATTGTTCCACTGTTGGAAAGTTTTCCACTTCTTTTTTAAAACTGTTCTAATACTTGATGTTTTGAAAGTGAAATGAACAGATCAATGTTATGGCTCACTCAGGGTCAGCAGCAGAGGCAGTTAGGGGGACTCACTTTTTCTGTTTAGGACATGAACATCACAGTCATCAGTCACTACACACGTGTGTCTCAGTTTCACAGATGTACATGTAAGTATTTTACATCCTTTATAGTTCTTGGTTTTGGTCCACAGTTCTGATTTTCATGAAATGAAACACAGAATTTATGAACAGACTAGTCCTTCAAGGATCCACAGCAATCCTAAAATCAGGTGCCAACTCCTGGAAAAGGAAACAATACATTGGATTTCAAGTATAATCTCTTCATTTTTAAGCTACTATCCATGACTCAGAAAAGTACTTAATGTATGAAAAGGGAAATCACACTGGAGTATTAATCAACCTAAAGTAGCTTTAAGCAAAAGAACATTTTCCTGACAATTCTAATCACATGGACTTGATCTGACTCAAGTGTCAGTTCTTGAACTAATTGATAAAGGAAGATAAATGTGTGATTGATCAAATGCACATGTGATAACATCACAAGTTAGCAGAGGGTGGGTGGAGGAACAGCAATTTTTCTTCAATATGCATGCAATAGATTCCCCCAAGAGGAGCTAGCATGTGTCTCATGGCTTTAGTGATGTAATTATGTGATGTTGAACTTACTGGAAGAGAGAAGCCACTGTCCATCATGATTGAATTGTACAAAAGCAAAGCAAATTGTGACCACTCTAGAACTGGAATGTTAATTTATATGAACAAAACTTCATATTCAGTTATCATTCTACCCTACTGGAAATTCTGTTTTCCACAATTGCAGCCTTATTTGACTCATAGAAGACTACAGAAAGAATTAAAATATTCTAATGAATATATGCATGGATTTTTGCAATATTCCAAGAAAATTTGATGCAAACAAAATCATCACCACAAAAAAGCTCATGAATAGCAGAGGATAACAGTAGTGAGTCTGACAAATCAATTCAATTGCTTGGTGATAGTTCTGTGAGTAAAGGGCTTGCTGAGCAAGTATAAGGTCCTGATTTGGATCTCCAGAACCAATGTAAAAAGCTAGGCATGGTTGCACATGTCTCTGCCCCAGTGCTGTCACGCAGAGACAGGGAGAGTTCCTGGGGCTGGGGCCAGGCATGAAGTATACCCAAAATTAATGACATTTATGTTTATTGAAAAACCCTATCTCAAAAGGTAAGTTAGCAAGTGATGAAGACATCACCTGCTGACCTGCAAAGGCATAGGCACATATGCACACCTTCAGTAGACAGTCTCTCTCTCTCTCTCTCTCTCTCTCTCTCTCTCTCTCTCTCATACACACACACACACACACACACACACACACACACACACACTCTACCAAACTCATTGCATATAAAGGTATTTTATGCTTTTCCTATAGCTTGTCTCTTATTTCAAATACTTCTCAGTCTCTATCCCTTCTGCTAAAAGCATCCTTTTGATGTTTCTTAAAAAAATGTTTAGTAAGATTGTAAGCCAGACTTTTAAAGGTGGTAGCTAGAATTGTGTGACATCTAAATCATTCCTTCTACACTAGGCTGCTTTCCCTAAACTACTGCTATAAGTTGCCTTATTCTAGTGGCATGAAGCTATGGAGTGTGTGTGTGTGTGTGTGTGTGTGTGTGTGTGTGTGTGTGTGTGTGTGTGTATACATATATAATGTATGTTATACATGTGTGTAAATATCTGTATATGGGTGTATTTGTGTGTGTTTTTGGCTGTGTATGTATGTGGTAGCTAGTGGTCTGTGTCGGAGATCTTCCCCTATGGTCTGTGCTTTACTTTTTTGAAACAGTATTTCCTCATTGATTCTGAAACTTGCCATTTTAGCTAGATCGGATAACCATCAAGCTGCCAAGCTGCTTATCTCTTAATGCCCATAGTTCCAGGGTTAAATAAGTATACTACAAGGCCTGGTTTCTATGTGACTGCTGGAGATTTAAACCCAGGTCCTCAAAAATTTTATTCTTTGTTGTTATATTGCAAACTATTTAAAAATAAGAGCTAGCATTTAAACAATTATCTAAATGAATTGACCTTAATGAAGAAGTATTTCAGAAATGTTGAAGAAATAAAGATTAGATATATGGATCACTTAAATTGACATCCCTAACTACGGCAAGCTCTGAAAAATTCTAAATCTGAACTTAAATGATGATGACAGATGGATTTTCTGAAAAATTAATGAATCTACATTTGAGGAGAACTGTAAAAATGTACAATGTTTACATAAGAGCACAACATACCATATGCAATGTGTTCTGAAGGATATATGGTTGGTTTGATATCAGTTCTCAATCAAAGAAGGTGAAATTATTTTAACAGTATGGTTGGTAGAATTGTAACAGGCTTTCCTACATTTTCGTCTGGCTATTTTTTTCCCATGACATGTTGTCTATGATGACATCTTCTTCCAGATATAGAGATCTTATTACTGAAATCAATAGTTTTTTTTTATCTTCAGCCCTTAACCTCAGTAATAGCTATGTAACATTATAGCTGCCACTCAAATCTGAGTGCTTTGTATATAGTTTCCTTGAGTGGAGTTCATTCACTCTCCAGGATCAAAAAGTTTCTGGTTTGTTTACATGAGTGCTTAGTGAGAAGAGAAAGGGTCAACTGATGCTTTGGCTGTTGTGAATCTAAGAGACAACCAGCCTTTCCATTTGCACAGTACATGTATTTGCAGGTAGACACTTGGGTCACATCATTTAACGTCCTCCAGCTAATGTTATCCTGTGATACTCCCGTTACACATCTCTCCAAATCTGCATGTGTTTAAGGCTTCGGAATCTATTTGTCCTTCAGCACTTCCTGCTTTCAGTCTGTTTTGGTTTTAACATTCTTTCATTATGTAACAGAAGGTAGACTAGGGAAGGGAATTTGAATAGTTGAATTCAGACCTAGATTTCTAGTTTGATCTCCAGTAGACTTCACTATTGCCAGGAACACCTTGAAATAACACAGGGACATTTTTACCATTTATATACATTTACATTAAGAATATTGTTGTGTCTCTAACCATAAAAATTGCACACTCTTATAAACAGTATCTATGTTTCTAGAAGTTACTGCTTGAATTCATCATATATTGGACAACTACAATGTGCTTTGAACTAAGATACTAATTTCCTGAGCTTATATAGTTTAATGTTTTATTTACTAATTAATCATAACCACATTTTTTCTTCTTAGCTAACAGCCCTTCAAGATGTATTATGATTAACACAACTTTTCTTTCATGTCTTAGCAAAAGGAAATTTATTTCCTCTGAGATTTATTTCATCAATTTCTGTCCTAATATTATCAGTGATTTTAGTTTTGACATGCTGATTGTATTGCATGTTTTATTAACTTTTGACTAGCATAGCCAAGGGCTTTGACTGTAGTGTGAGTCTCTTGAAGCAAATTTTATAATTTATTTATTTATTTTTATGTTAGATTATTCTTTTCATCCTTGTGGGAATGGCTACATGGTGTTAAAATGATATCGTATTCAGTTCCTTTTTGGTTATTTTTCTTCTACTTAAAAATATTACTTACATAGCAGGCAGATAAGTACTCCACTTTCCTCATTTATTATTCACAATGTCCCCAGATGTTAAGGGATATTAGATGCTTGGTTTTCACCTCAGGGAAAAGAGTCCCATGGTAGATAGAAACCAAGAGATCTAGTAAATGCATCTAATAGTTAAATGGACATTCTGGGGTTGCCTTTTCCCTGGGGGGTGGTGAGCTAAGTTCAATTTCTCTTTCTTCGACATCTTTGCAAAGCTCTTTAATTTGAAGTTTTCATGAAGTTTGACTTTATTAAATTTTAGCTAACAATTAAAGCTCTTAGAATTAAAAAAGAAAAATGAGCTTATTTTTGTCTATGTTCAAGGTAATTATTCTATTGAGTTTACTAGAAATATAGAAGTAGTGATTCATGCTTTTACAAGAAAGAGAAAGACTTCCTTCCATTTTGAGGCTGTACTTAAAAATTAGTTGAATTAATTGCTTAGTAACTGTTTCAAACTAACCAGAAATATCAGTTCAATGAAATGATTAATATGATATTAATATATATAACCATAGCATATAAAATTAAGTTATAAAAACAATATAAGTTTCCAATGTTATTTGTGGGGCTTTTCTTTTTGTATTTGAAAAAATGAAATTATTGTCTTGACTTAAACAGTGCATATATAGGTTAAAAATTTTAAAAGTGATAATTTGGTATATGAGATGTGCTGTAATGATTATCACAATCACAGAGATTAACATGGCCATTAATTATGCTGAAATTATGCGGTTTGATGAAATTATTTGCACTCACCAGATTTCAGTTAAAAAACATCATGGTGTTATTAAGTATAGACACTTGGTTGTAGATCCCCAGAAATTATTTGTTTTATGTGAGCATCTGTATTTTCACCAATTCTCAAGTTTCAAACATCCTATACAGTCAACGACAAAAGCCATTTTGCTTCTATGACTACAGTTCTTTATTTCTACACATAAGTGAGGTCATACTGGGTTTCCATGTTTAAATATAGCCTATTTTCACTGACAAATACTATCTTCATTGTATTTCTTTTTTTAAAAAATGACTGAATTACATTTTTCCTTTTCTTTCTTGTGTGTGTGTGTGTGTGTGTGTGTGTGTGTGTGTGTGTGTGATAGTATCATTTCATTTCTCAGCGGACACTAGGGCTGTTTCCACAACTCATCTATGCGACTAATGCTGTAGTGAACATGAGGAAGCATATATCATTTTAAGATACCAATTTTATCAAAGAAAATGACAGCAATTTGCTATTCAGAATGAAGAATACTGGAATGGAATCATGAATGAAGCCATCATTATGCTATGCCACATCAAACAAATTACATTCCTTCACCATTTCTTTATCCATCATTGTGTGGGGGTAATAAACTGCCCATATGATGAAGAAAAGAAAGGGCGTGTGATGGAAGCGTTTTTGCAAATGAGCAGCTTCCGGGATGTTAGGCATCACACTTTTCTCCCAGGTTGTGCTGTTTTATAGACACAGGTATAACTCTACTTGTGGCGCCCCAGAGATGCTCTGGGCACTTAGCAGAGTTTCTAGCAGTGATGCAGTTAGTACAAGGAAAGGAGTTTGGAAGGATTCCCCATCCTGAGGAAAATCCTATTTTCAGCTATTTTCTGTTCACTCAGTCCTTGCAATTATAAACCTCTGTTGAGTTCCCAGGACATGTTAAAATGCTCTTATAAGCCCCTGTCAATTAGAACACAAAAACACTTTTGACTGAAACAGCATGTAAATAAAACAATTTAGTAACTGTTACTATTAGCAAACAGAAAGATGGCCTCTTTCTGTTTGTCTGACATTTTGTTTCACAATAATCGCTTTAGCAGATTTTACACACACACACACACACACACACACACACACACACACACACCACAACACACACATAGTATGTTATACTGTATTATTATAAATTTGACATAGTGCTAAGGGGAAACTTTTCTCTATTTAAAATTTCATGGTAAGGGCTGAAATTCATCCAGATGGCAAAACTGATTCAACTATAGAATAACTGGCAGGGCAAATTCCTTCATATTCAAGGTGGTTGGAGCCCTAAGCCTGAAGAACTAATTTCTCAGGCCCTTGGCTCTCCAACCTGGTTCTTTGGCCAAGCTTATTCTGGGGACCATTGCATTTATGGAACTATAGTGTCTACAGTCATGAGAGCTATTCTTTACCCTTACCCAACAGGAGAAAAGGCTTCAAGCAAAGTCAAGCATGGGATAAGAAAACTTACTCTTTCTAAACTTCCTTACTGCCTCCTCATAAATGGGAAAATCAAACATTTTTCAATCTGGTATTTTCAATTTTTGATAGTGATTTCCCCCCTATGGATAGATTAAGTGTATTAAGTATGTATTAGTCTCCTGATGTTTTTATATAATTCTTGCTCACTCTGTGCATTTCAAGCATCATAATATTGGTAAGAATTAAAAGCTAAGGTAATGGTTGATAGTGGGTTTCATGTATTGAGAGCTCCCTATAAGTGCAGTTCTGTATTTTCTAAAATGTGAAGAGTGGGTAATTTAGCCCACTGGAATATAGGTGAAAGGTATAATTTTAATTTTTATATGAATTATAAGATATGATATATAAGCTGTATTGAATTAAAGGGAGCAAGATAATTTTACTTACATAATCTATAACATTGGTCGTGACTTGAATCTATTTTCCCTTAGGACTAACATAAATCAGTACATGGCCTATCAAACATGCTAGCTCTCTATCTTTCTTATTCGATATACATACATATCTGTTTGTATTTATAAGCATAAATACAAACAATATAAACATCTATGTCTATGTCATACTAATAAATCCAGTATTCTAAAGAATGTAGTTATAATCATAACACAATCAAAATACAAGAAACAAGAGAGACCTTTCAACCTGTTCCATTGCACAAGAAACTCCCTAAAGTAGCATATATTTATCACATTATATATGATATAAGACTCAGTCTTACATATATACATACTATGATTTGGATTTCACAGTGTTTTAGAATTCCTTTCTAATAAGAGAATACCCCTACCACTATTAAGATGTTTAGTATTTCTTTCCTTTATGTTTCAAAACTCCATGAAGCACATTCTAAATTACTTTTTCCTGATTCAAATACCTTTTGATTTTTGTTTGTTCATTTTTATGCCCATGGTCTGGCAAAGCTCAATGCTTGGGGATAATAGAACAAGAAGCCATTCATCATTATGGTGTTCTGCAATCAGAATGCCTCAAACCTAGAAGTGGCCTCCTTATCTAATGAGAGTCTGATGTAGACCATAATATATCCCTGGAGTAGGAAATGAGATGCTTTTTGTTTTTTAACAGTATAGAGAGCATGCAAAGCCTTATTCTAGTGAGATTGAATCTTCGAAGATCCTTTATCTCCAGATGAGAAATGTCGCTACACAAGAATGTTAATTGCAGGACTTTGCCCTTCTTATCAGACGATGATGAGTGGGGAAGACGGATAGGCAAGCTTACTTAGCAAGAGTAACCATATTCTTGGCCAAGCATTTCAATAAAATCATCCTGTTCTTTTCAGCCTTAGAATTTGATTTTATATAAGCCAATGATTGCCAAACAAAGATTTTCACAATAACAGCAAAAGAATCTTCTTTAGCAATCCATCTGGCATGGCGTATCTAGCATACATGATATTTACCTCTGAGCTCCTCCTCCTCCTGAAGGTCAGCAGCTGTGACTTGGACTTCTTCTGTTTTGATGTTTCTATGCCTCAGCTGATACTTGTAAGTGAAAGAACTAATTATAAATTTCAAATGGGCATTTCATGACATGTAATTTAGTACTGGGTTGAAGCATTGCTTCCAATTACTATCTTCCAAAGTAAGATTCACTTTCAGAAATCTCTCTGTACGTAGAGGCAAACTTTACTTTTTAGTTTCCAGAACAGATCTGCTCTCAAGCCTTCTAATTAACTGAAAGTTCTCTTACATTCTGGGTCACTTTAGGCCCAGCCGAGCAGGTCTCTAAGATGCTGTTATTCATATGCAAAGCATATTTGATGTTTATGGAAATATTGCACTCAAGTATGCCTAGCTGTCCATTATAGATTTATGGATATTTAGTTCATACACTGTATGTTTTTCTTTTGTAAACTGAAGAATACAGTAATCCCTATCTAATCCTGAAGCATTTAACTAACTGCATCACTTCTCCACTCCCTCCAAAGGTCAGATACTCATTAGCAGTTCCTGTTCCCCCTGTCTTCCCTTCAAAACAGCATTTTCTCAGCCATTAGTCTATTTTATCCTCTCTATAGATTGACTTAATTTTGTGTTTCTTTTAAGTAGTTGTTTTCACATTTTTATCCATTATAAATACTGCTATGTGCATGTCTTTGTGTGGTATGCTCTCAGTTCTTTCAAATTTTATGTAGGAATGGAATTGCTTGGTCACATGATTATTCTATATACACTCTCATGGGTAATGCTAACCTCCAAAACTGCTATGTCTTTCATCCCTATTATCTATATACAAAAGGGATTAATATATTTTCACAATATATTTAAATATGTTAAATATTAGAATGAAGATACTCATTAAAGGGTACATACAGTAATTAGTGTTTTGTTTGTTATCTTGGAAGGCATTACAAAGTTGTTTCAATTAGTCAATAAATATCAATGATTTCTGTCTTTTATTTACATCATACTAAGGCCTTAAACATAATTTCTAACATAATAATATAACATTTATGAGGGAGAAATCTCTACTGTGATAAATTGATCCAGACAATGGTACTAAATATTTTCTTTTGCCTGAGAAATGCTGGACGTTTTGTATGCTCAGAGTATGAGTGATTCCAGGAGAGAGTATGGGTGTCAAGCATTTCTTGAATCATTGGAATACTTGTAAAAACTCACTGAAGTTTATGTGTGAAAATATTCTTTGTGGATTTTTTTTTTATAATATCAAGATTACCAATAAACGCAACAGCAACAAACAAAAATCAGAAGTCATGTTGCTTTCAGAAGAGTACAAGTTAATGTTACATCCTCATGTAATGTCATGCAGAAGAGCACTCAGAAACTGAGTATGTCTGGAAAATAAACTGATGGGAGAGAACGCTCAATGGAAAATCCTTAACTGTAAAATTATAATAAAATCTTGTCATTCCTCTGGTTACAGTAGCTCTCCAAGGCATGAACCAAGAGAAACCATAAAAATAACTGTTTTGAATAAAAGATGACACACAGAGAAAAAGAGATACTTTGTTCATTTTGTGCTTTTGGAAGTGTTAAAAATCATAACCACATATATCTTATATTTATTCTCTAATGAATATCAATAATCATCTGAATAATAATTTAGTTTCTATTCTAAGAAGGATTAGACTTGAAGAGATCTATCTATCTATCTATCTATCTATCTATCTATCTATCTATCTATCTATCTACCTGTATATCTATAAACAAAATTACAATAAAAAAATTAAAAAAAAAATCTCAGATACATGCTGCCATGAAACTGATACCATAACTAAAGGTTTTTTTGTTTTGTTTGGTTTTTGCTGGTTCAAAGTAGACATGTGATGTCTCCTTGGCTATGTCTTATCATGCTGTCTTCTAAACAAAATCTCTAAAATAAGGAAGGTAGTGGTGAAGTTCAAGGGGTGTTTTGGGAGGCAACCTTCCACTTTGGAGTTGGCTTGACTTCCGAGAAGCTGGCATGCATCCTGCTTTGCTTGTGTCTCAATTGCCTGTGGCTAATATCCAGGGGGTGATTTAGAAAGTGTACAGCCTAATTCAGCTCAGCCAAAGCAAGAGGCCTGCTCTAGCAAGGTTTTAAATGTTCCCTGAGGGTTTCAAATAGAAGGCCTGAGAGAGGGAAATGGCACTCTAATGGGGCATTCTGTGCCAGAAAATCTCGCTCCCCTGCTGTCCCTCAGACATACTGACTGCTAAGCATTTGTTATTCACTATGCCTGTTGGCCTATTTGAAGCAGTGGCCAACAACACCTCAATCCACAGTTGATAGGAAAGACTCAAATAACTGCAGAGTGTAGCTGGACTCTCTGGGACTCCATCCTAAATCTAGGTAGACCAGAAATTCCAGGATATCCTACAAGGGATGTTTTTGGTTTCTGATGCTGGGTGATGGGAAACGGCTAAATTTTAACGCAGTTTGGCTTCTATGTAACACTTTATAGATAAGAACACATTTAAATCCTAACCTATGCTGTCTTGGTGTGCAAACAATACTGCATGCTGATGACTGAAGCAATGTGTGGCACAGAAGGACCAAACAATTCTTTGTAGTACCAGAGTTACTTGTACTGTCTGGTGATTGTCACTATAGGAAGGTGCCATTGACAACTAGTATGTAAATAAGCAGGATTTCTGCTAACTAGAATACTGTAAGCCCAGCTCTAGTACAAGGAAGAATATAACTTGAAATATCAACTGTGCTACAGTTGAGAAATAAGTGAAGACATGTACGTTCTCTCCAGAACTTACCCTATAATCTTTTCATTTTTTTTGAATGTCCTCTTGGATATCATCTTACTAATTATCCCAGGATAATAAATTTAAAAAAATGTTTATTTACTTATTTCTTCCTTTAAGGGGGCAAGTGTGGCTGTGGACTCTTTGGCATGTGTCTACATCTCTGACAAGAAGGGAAGAACATACAATTCACCTCTAGAGAACCTTTCAGTGTCCACCTCTGGCAGTCTCAGCATCAATCTCTCCTTCTCCCTCTCTCTTCTCCACTACTTTGGTTTTTCCTCCCATCCCTGTCTGTGTTGTCTGTTAATTGCTTTCCTTTCTTCATCCAATTTCTTTACAGATTCCTTCTCATTTTTTTTTCACTTATTTTCTCAGGGGGTTTATGTTAACTTCTCTCCATGTGCTTCTTTCCTTGACTCCATCTTAGTTCTTTCTTTGCCATTATACTGTCTACTCTTGTAATTCCTTTCTTTCATGTCCCAATAAACACGAAGCATGACTGGCAATATAAAGTACTTTTTTAAATATTTATTTTTAGTAAAATACAACACTAAAACACATTACTTTACATCCTAAACTATTCAAAAATGTCTTCTAAATAGCTCCTTATCTCACTGCCTCCAATCTGAAACACAATACTTGATATGCAACTATGATGTGTCCACATTTTTATAAACTCATTAAGCATAAATGTGATTACACACAGTTCTTGGTTTTTAACAGGTGTCACCTTAATTTAAACAAATACACACATACAGAAAAATGATGGTATATATAGACACACACAAATGCTTACATAGTATATAAGTAACATAGAAAACTATGTTGTAGTTAAGTCATATTCAGACATAATGATGATATACCTGTGTGTAGGAAATCTTTTTTTTTTTTTGTCTCAGAATGTTACAGAGGCTTACCAACATTTCTCTCATGTGGTGGCCACCATCTAATGCAGATTTTGGAAGCTTGCCTCTGCTCTGATAAAACATCTTGATCAGATTTACAGGCTTACCCTCCTCAGTTCTCATTGTCCATGTGTAGACTCTGAGTAGTTACAGGTTCTCAAAACTCAGAATATATTTAAAGCTTTAAAGATTATTTTACCTTTACTATGTTTGGAAGGGCACATACTGACCTAGAAGGTGACTTTCAGCCTCTTAGTGGAGCTCTGAGCATATCTGGAGTCACTTTTGAGTAGAGCACATGCTGTCCAGATGTGATGTGCAGTTCCTCCGGGTTTCACACAGGTTTCTCCATGAGTGCTAGGGTTGACCTTATATTGGCTGAAAATGAATTATGTGTAAAATAGGTTATGTTTTGATCTTGAGTTTGGAAATAAAATAATGTTGCCCTTTTTCATTTTCCTGATGCCTTGCAGACCTCAGTGCCTTGCATGCAGATGACTATTGAGGTGGTCATGGCAGGTGCAGAGATGTCATGTGGAAAACATCTGTGGGGTTGAGTGTTTAGTTCAGGTCCAGCTTCATCAGCACTAAAATGTGTGTGTGTGTGTGTGTGTGTGTGTGTGTGTGTGTGTGTGTGTCCTCTAGGTGGTTAAACTTACTAGGGTTAGAACATCTAAAAATAAATAGGAGAAAATGCCATGGAGGGATGACCTTTCAGGATAAACGTTCCGTGTCTGAGACCTAAAGTAACTGACAGAGAGCCAGAGCCATAGGGGTCTGACAAGAAAGCATTAAAAAGCCTCCCTGCTGGAGGAGAAATGGCTTTCATTTTTTTTTCATTGCTAATTGATGACTTTCACTATTGTTTTAAAAGAAAGCTTCTTATGGGTATAGAGTTTAAAGGGCTGCTGTTCTTGTATAGACAGAATCTGACAGCAGGTGTATTCAGAACACAAGGCACATGGCAAAGAAGATAAGAACTGCCCTCTTTTAAATCTACACCTCATCCATAAAATATAATTTGTGAAAATATGCAGTCTATATTTGCTGCAATTCTTTTCAAACTTTACTGAAGCCATTTTTCCATCCTGAATAATGTCCCACATTATGAAGCACCTCATTATTTTCTGTCTACCCTGGCCCCACTTTGGAACACCCATGGTTTTGTTCCACTTTAGATAATTAGTGAGGTGAACTGGAGGCTTCCAAGTTTGTGATGTAGGTTGACAAAAACAATGAAAGGGAACATGGACTCATTCCCTATTTCCTTTTAACTATTTCCTGGAAAAGGTAGTCTGGATCCATTAGCTGATCTCCCAGTGATATGAACAGCAAGCAGCTTCTTCTGGTCATTGTGGCCTATGCTAACACCAAATGTAATAAAATAAAGATTACTTTATTCCAGCCCCCAGAGATTAAACAAACAGAAGCATGGGAATCAGCTTGCTTTATCATTTCAGGATGCCAGATTCAATTACCAAAATAAAAATGCTCCTGATCACTTTTGGTACAGGGCACTAAGAAAGCACATGGAGCTATAGTGAACAGGATGAACAGAGAGACCCATCAGCTCCTCTTCCTTGTGTTGATGTTCTGATTGATGCTCATCAGTCGGCAAAGGTGTTTCTTGAAGGCCTCCATAACTTACATGACTGAGAAGAGATGGAGAGGTGACCCTTTCTTGACCTTTCCCTGGAGCTCCTGTAAGGTACACATCTGTTCTCCCACAATCAGATTTATTGATTAGCCTATCGGGCACTCCATTTTTTTTTTTTTTTTTTTTTTTTTACATTTTGCATTATTTGATGTTTCTTGGTATTTTAGACAGCTATTTTATTGAAATCATTTTTTTATTTCCTCAAGTTAAAAGTACAGAAAATACAAAGAATAAAATAACCATCATCTATATTCGGCCACTCAGTAACACCCTACTTTAAAAGGAGAAACTGCAACAATTAAAGTTTATTATGGAAAATTGATAAATTGTAGGGGAAAGGAAAACAAAATAATAGAAATACGAACAAACAGCAAACTTCATTGTTTAAGAATATACTTCATTATTCATGGCAAATATGATTTCACACATAATCCAGATAAGTAGTAAAAAACAATTTTCATAACTATTGGATTACAATATGATTGGCTTCAAAATAGAACAATGCTAGTTTTGCTTCCACTTGAAATCAACAGAAGCAAATGAAACTTTTAAGGTGACAAGTCTCAAGTACATTTGTAAGAAAAGATTTTTAGTTCCTTATAAGGAAATGATTATAAAATGATTGAAATTTCAGAGCCATGATGTTTTGTAAGGCAATGTGTTCATAATTTTAAACAGTTGGAGCCCTGCCCTGAAAATGAAGAACTATTTGACACTTCCAACACATTCTCTTGGCTTTCTTGCCGTATGTACTGGTTCTTATTGCTTATAAAATTACTTTTATAAACCTTGAATTTCACGTCCATGTTTGCACCTATAATGCTGGTAGTTTGGAGATTGTGTCTAAGTGCTTCACTTTCCTGAATATGAACCTTTTGTTTCTTTTCATTGTGATATCTTCATCATTGAGAATAAGTCTTGGAAAAAAAATAGACACTCAATGTTTAGACAACAGAATTTGACTTATCACAGTAGTCTTTACTGAGTAAAGTGAGTGAGTGATTATAGTTTTGTGGAATGGATTTAGTGTTCATGTCTATGTCATTTAATACAGTATCTGTATTTCTTTGGTGTATATATTAAATAAATACAATTGGTTAGATTTTATCTTTTTACCAGTGACAAATACAGACAGCTTACTCCTCAAAATTTTATATTTAGTAATTATTTCTTGTGTTCGTAACTGATTAGTGTCTTGTTGGCACATTTGCAAGTACAGTGGGTCACAGTGGGAATCCCTTAGCACTGTATAATCATAAGTCCATGTCACTGGTTTTTTAAGGTTTATGTGAAGTCGGTCACCAAGCTGGCATCTTTGGTCTTTTGTTGGTGAGGCTATTTACTCTGCATTGATGTGAATGTGAGAATGTTGCCTATTCTGAATGCTATCTGCCTTCTTTTTAAGAAATGCAACCTTTGACATACCCCTTGTATCGCATTTTGAAATTTCTCTTCTCATGATTTCAGCCATAGTGCCACCATAGTGCCATATCTTTGTCTACCCGCTTTTGTTCTTGTTTTTGTCTCTTGGAATGTGCTGTCTTGTTTTGTCTTTCCATATATTAGCAGGTTTTTTTTTTTTTTTTTTTTTTTTTTTTTTTTGGTAGTAGCCATCTTGTGTAAGATAGTGGAGATAGAATCAAATGGTTATGAGCCTTAAAGTGGTATATGTTTACTGCTGGTGGCATTTTTATTGAATGTGTGAGTACTCTAACCTAGGTCTGTATTATAGAAGAATTCTGGTGTTGAAGTACTGTGAATACACGTGTGCAACAACACGGTCATACTTAGCAAGTACTCTTTTCCTACAGTTGTAGATTGCCTCTTAAATCTCTCCAGCCTCTCTTCCACAATTGTTCCCAAACTTTGGGGGAGCAGCTGTGATGTAGATAACTCACTTAGAGGTCTGAACTCCACAATCTCTTGTTCTCAGCACCTTGATGAATTATGGGTCTCTAGTAGTTGCTCTTTACTGTATAAAAAAGCTTCTATTAAAGATGTCCTAATATATAGCCTTAAGGGTAAGAATTATGGGTGGTTTATTACTATGATCATTTAGGTTTTCCTCTGCATTGTAGGTGGCTACAGGTTTTTCATTCAGTTAATAGTACCAAGCATAAATTCCATCTTATGAAGTGGAGTTAAATACAATCAGAAATTGTTTGGCTACTCACATGACACTTGGGTTTTTGTTGCACAAGTTGACAAATCTGGGTAGTCCAATCATTATTGTTATTTCAAGACTTTACAAATGGCCAAGATAATTAATTACTTTTCTTCCCTAGTAGCATGCACAGAAAGAAACTTCAAGCATTATGAAAGCTAGCCAGTATGGATGAAGGTTCCAAATCACTACCATATTGATTCTTCATGTCCTCTGCCTCAACTATGTGGTTCCTTTAGGGTCTTATTGTCAAATTCAAGAATATAGCCAAAAGCAATCAGGATAGTTTGTATGTTTGGGAAGGGTTATGGAATGTCATTGACCAACAACTCAGAAAGAGTTGTCCCAACCTGGCACTGGGCTTTCTTATTTGACAGCCTATGGTATCTGGGGAAGGCATTGTTCTCTGTCATAGGGTAAATACATTTCAACTCATTTTAAATAAATATATGTGTATATTTTGGGAAGCTTCTATTATACTAGGTTTCCACTTTATTTCCAAACTCTTTCAGTGTTAATTATTCCCTCCCACAATTCTTCTTCTATTCAGTCCTCCAATTCTCCAATCTATTTAACTTTTCCTTTTCAAATTATCTCCCTATCCACTTTTGTATCATCTTTGTTCTACCCTCCATGTGCAGTACCCCAATGGCCCCTTACTAGTTTCCTGACTTCTATGGAAACTCCAATTAAAAAGCATGTATATTTTCACATAGAAGAGAACACACAGTATTTGTCTCTCTTGGTCTAATTCACCTCACTTCACTCAATTTGAACATTTCAAGATCTACCCATGACCTGTGAATTTCATACATTTCTCTTAACAGCTAGTAATATTCCATTTTGCAAATATAATCCATTTTCATTTTACCTTGATGGACATTTAGGCTGTTTTCACACTTTTTTTCTGCCATCGTGAAGAAAGCAATAATGACCATGGATGAACAAATATCTCTGAAGGAGGATTTTGAGTCCTTCAGGAATGTGATTAAGAGTGTTAGAGCTGGTTCATGTGGAGAATCTATTTCTACTTTTTATGGAACTTCCACATTGATTTTTATTGTGCCTCTCAACAGTTTGCACTCCCACCAACAGATTAATTGTTCCTCTTTGCCCACATGCAAGACAATTTCTGTTTTCATCTTGGCCATTCTAACTAGGGTAAGACAAAAATTTCAAAGTAGTTTTAATTTGTATTTTACTGATGGCTAAAAATGCTGAACAAAAAAAAAAAATCTAAACAAGTGGTATTTCTCTATTTTAGAACTCTCTGTTTAGTTTCATGCTTCAATTAGTAGTTGGGTTATTTGTTTTCTTCTTAAGATCTTTAGTTCTTTGTATACTCTAGATATAAACCTTGTGTCATATGTCTAGTTAGTAATTTTCCCCATGCTGTGGATTGCCTCTTTACCTGAATAATAATATTCTCTGCTATACCAAAGCATGGTTTCATGAGTTTCCATTAGTTAATTATTGGTCTCAATGCTTCAGTGTGCAAATGAGTTCAAGTGGACTTGTTACTCTACTAACTAATTCAGAGTATAGACCTGATTTTAGTTTTGTTTTTTTTTTTTTATCTATTTTGAGTCATTGTGTGTGAAGTGAGAGATAGAATCTGATTTATTTCTTTTACCTGTTTGATCACCATGTGTTGAAGATCTGTCTTTTCTCTGATGTGCAGTTTTGGCCTCGTTTTCAAGAATCAGATGGCTATAGGAGTGTGGACATCTTAATTCCATTCCCTTGATGAATGAGTCTCTTTTGACGTAAATATTGTGCTGTTTTTATTATGATGTCTCCAGCATAACTTTTAATCAAGACAAGGACACTTCTGGTATTGCTTCTATTGTTCAGCATTGCTTTAGGTGTACTGGGTCTTCTGTGTTTCCAAATGAATTTTAACATTTTATTTCAATTTTGGTAAAAAGTTGCATTAGAGTTTTTTATGGATTGCATTGGATATGTAGATAATTTTGAATAGAGTGGTTATTTTCATAAATATAAATCCTAATAGTCCATGAGTGTCTTGTTTTGTTTATTTGTTTGTTTGTCTTCTTTTTCTTCTTCTAGTATCTGCTTCAATTAATTACTTTCTTCAGTGTTTTAAAGTGTTTTTTTCACAAGTCTTACATTATGAGCTAGATTTATCCCAATATATTTCTTTTTTTGAGGCTAAGTTATATTGGATTCTAACTCAGATTTTCTTTCTCAGTATGTTTTACAGCACATATAGGACGATTACTAATTTTTGTGTGTTCATTTTTTATCCTGATATTTGGTTAAGTGTATTTATTAGCTATAGAAGTTTTTGTTGGAGTCTTTAGTGTATTTTGTGAACAGAATCATATCATATCATATCATCTACAAATAAAAGTACTTTAGAGTCTTATTTCCTTATTTGTAGCTCCTTCTTTTGCCTTACTACTTCAGTTAAACCTTCCAGCACTATATTTAACAGAAGTGAATACAGTAGACTTTCTTGTCTTGTTCTTCATTGAAAATACTTCTAGTTTCCTCTAGTGAGCATGTTGCTGGCTGTGGGTTTGTTGTACATTGCCTTTATTATGTTGATATATGTTCTTTGTAACCCTAAATTCTCTAGCACTTTTATCATGAAGGGATGCAGGATTTTTTCCAAGACCTTTTATGTTTCTAATGAGATGATTTGTGGTTTTATCTTCCAATCTACTTATGTAGAGAATTATATTTATTGATTTACATTTACATCATTGGGATCAAGCCAACTTAACTATGGTAGAGGATTTTTTGATGTATTTTTCTTGGATTTTGTTTGTGAACATTTTGTTGAGAACTTGGGGTTCATGCTAATTAAGGCGATTAGCCTTTATTTTACTTTTTTCTTTCTTTTCTTTTTTTTTTTCTTAACTGTTTATTTTGTCTTTGGGAACTCATTGGCCAACAACTCCAAAAGAAATAACCCAAACCTGGGCTTTTGGTTACCCTCTTCTGTGTAGTGTTCACTGTTGTCCCATTATAGGTTAACTTTATGTGAATTCTTTTTAAGTGTGTGTATAGATATATTTTAGGAAGCTTCTACAATACTAGGTTTCTATATCACTTTCTAAACAGCCTTTAATGTTATTTTGCCCTCCAAGTATTCTTTCCTTTATCCTGCTACCACATGCCAATTAATCCCTTACTGTTCCATCATTATCTTTTAACTTTTTATACTATTGTGTTTTATCTACCCTCTCTTAAAAGACCCAGACTCACAACCCCTTAGTAATTTCCTGACCTCTATGGATATTCCAAATAAAACTTATCCATTGGAAAAATTTAAAGATAGCCTCTATAATTGAAAGGAAATTGATGACATTTGTCTTCCTGTGTCTGTTGCCTCACACATGGTTTTTCCAGATCCATTAATTTGCCTGAAAACTTCATTTTTATTAGGAGCTCATTAATATACAGTTTTATAAATACACCACATTTTCATTACTAATTCATCAATTGATAGACATCCAAGGTACTTGCATTGCCTAGTTACTCAAGAGTAAAGCATGAATGAGCAGATATTTCTATAGTAGTATATGGAATCCTTGAGGTGCTTTCCAAAGTGGCAGAGCTAGACCATGTGGTAGATCTATTTCAAGCTTTTTGAGTCACCTTCACACTTATTCCATAGTGGCCATACACATTTTCACTCCCACCAGCAGTGGTGTTGCTTTCACCCTACATCCATGCCAGCATTTTTTTTTTTTTTTTAAATTTTAACCCTTCTGACCTTGGTAAGATGAAATCTCAAATACTTTTAAATTGTCTTTCCCTCATGGGTAAGGATGTTGGACTCACGGCAGTTGTCAAAGAATGCACAAGACCTCTGCAAACAAAAGCCGAACTAAATTGTGGCATGGAGAGCTGAGGTGGCATGAAGTCTTACCTCTAGTCAAGGAGCCCTTGGTAATGAACAACTACTGGGGGAGGGAAAGTCAGTTTTCTCTCAGAGCATTGTCCCTGGTAAGTTAAGCAATCTCCAATGGGAGGCCACACATTCAGGGATATATGTATACAAACTGAACTTCATTAAAAAAATATAAGAGACATAAAGTTGGATGGGTACAAAAGGCGGGATGGATCTGGTATGAGTTAGCAAGGATGAATATGATAAAATCAAGTATGAAATTCTCAAATAAATAATAAAATACATTTTTAAAAAGAGTTTTACCAGTTGCCTACAATCCTGTTGATAAATCCTCAACGTCATTTTTGTCCTTTACCTTGCCTTTAAGGAGAGATATTGGACTTCAATCTCCTAAGTCTGAGAAGGATTTGGGATTTCTTTTTTATACAATATTTATCAGATCATTTAAATATTTCAAGCTTTATTTTCCCTCTTTACAGTAGAGATGGAGTTACCACAATTTCTGTGTTGATGATGTGAAAATGAGGTGGCAGCTCTGACTGGTTATGACTTGGTCTTTGTCATATTTTCATGATTAAGGAATCTTCATAGTGTAGTGCCTCACACTTATTGCATTTCTACATTTACAATGTATTAATATTCCGAAAGTTATAGAACTAAAAAGCAGCAGAGATAAATTTTCAAGCTAAGTGTCCAGGTCTATATTAAACTTCATTTCTTTACTGTAGAAATTGTTTCCCAGGAATGGAATGAGCAGATCATTAGAAGGCAGATGGACAGTCATCCAGTGATGGGCTATTGGTTTTCCGGTGTGGCTGCTCTGCACTATTTCCTTGGCACAAAGTAGAGGAATATTCTGTAATGTGAACTTTTAATCTTCCAGTCAAGGTTTTTGAGTTTTTCCTGCCATCTCTTGTGGCTGTTATTCCTGCGTTGTAAGTCAGTTTCTTGAGAACTCAACCCTCTCACCTACAGTATTAGTAAGTCAGGGATATTCCAAGGTTTGTGGTCACATATTTTATTTGTCCCTATTGGATTTGTGGGCAGGCATTCAAATGCACAGTGATTTCATGCCCAGGAAACCTCAAGAACCATAGATCAGTTGGCAGACAGACTGTGAAACATGCAATGTTTATGATGATCTATGTTGTATAATCATATGAGATAGATTGCATATATAATGCTCATCAGTGTGGAGTCATCTGGGAAAGCATCTGTTGAATTTTGTTTGCCAGCTTGAGGAAAAGATATTGCCAAGAGGTTGGCAAAGGCATTTATGTGCTTATTGTATGAAGCAAATTTATACTTTTTACTGGGACTCCTGGAGTGCAAGTGAAGCTGTACTTACCTCAGTGTAGAAGTAACCACAGGGCCACACCCAACATTCCACACTCCACTGGAGATGCACCATATGCCACAGGTTCCTCACGGGGTTTGACAGCAGAGAGCTTTATTCTAATGGATTCATTTCCTTGAATGCAAAAAGCACAGCTGGAAAACATTCTTCTTAAGCAATAAGAACACCAAAGCATGCATATGACATGTACTCCCAAAGACACAGGTTTACAGATATGGTGTTTGTTGTGATTTTAGGGGGCCACACAAGTCTATAGATTAAAAAGAAGAAAAGAAGGAGCTTTCGTTAAAGTATATATTAAATTTTATTCCAGTTTACCTTTCACCCAAATTATACATATACTAAATAGTCATTATGAATATATATCCATGAAAATGCATTTTTAAAGAAATTTATCAAGACACAAATTGGTAGGATCAAATAAAACTATAGTCTACAAGCAATGCAAAAATGCTGCTTTGCTTTTATACATATGCTTTGAATATAAGCTCACACTCATAGTTTCTAGTGCCACATAGAACATATATATTTTTTCTCAGACTGTCTGTCATCATATTTATAGTTTCTTACATATTTTATAACATGAAATGAATCCATGAGCAAGAATATCTATTCATTCTTATATTTGGAAACTACCATACTCCAGAAAAACAATCTTTTAAAATTTATTGTTTTTCATTTTTAATTGTATTTTTTAAAAGATTGATTCTTTGGGAATTTTACATCATCCACCCCAGTCCCACTCATTTCCCAGTCCTTCCATATCTGCTCTCCACATTTATCCCCTATCCTATCTCCAAAGAGAAAATAAAAAGTAAAAATAAAAATGATGCTGTACTTGTACCACTCCATTCCTCTGTCTTTTCTGCCTCTCCATAACATATTCATTCACTGTAGTAGCATTGGGAACTGTGGTGTGTAATGCAATATACCCCTCTGCCCAAACAGCTGTGCTTACAAGTGTCCATTGCAATGAGTCATTGGTCTGTTAAAGGCCTCTGGTTTCTGCTCCGCCATCAACACTGTACCCTCACCGTGATTTTTCTCAGATATCCTGCTGTTGCCCAGAGTCATGGAGATCTTGTGGCTATAGATTCACAGTACTGGCCTCTTCAGGCACTCCAGCAGTTCATAGATAGACTAGATGTTTTGGTGGGCCAACACAAGTGCCTGTTTATTGGTCTGTGTGGTAGTTGAGTTGGTCAGTCCATGACTCCATTGGGCATCCTCTCACCCCTGACAAGGGGCAGGGCCATATCTCCTGTACCCATGTCTCTGCTAGCAATGTGGATCAGTTAGAGACAGGGCTAGTCATCTAGGGCTGAGGCCAGCTCAGCATAGCTATCAGACATCAATATGGCTTCAGGTGGTAGCCCAGACCACTGACATCAGCATGGCTTTTGGTGGTAACATGGGCCTCAGACATCAATGCACATCCTGGCTGCAGTATGACCACGAATTCAGACATGGCCCTTGGTGGCTGCCTGGTCCTAGACATCATCATGACCTCAGGTGGCAGTACCTTTCTCCACAGTATATGGACCACTCCTCTTTCTCTGCAATCTCTCCACCATGTACTCCATCTCTTCATCACATACTTGTTTGTTGCAGTCGAGAGAGGGCTGGAGCTTCATAAAATTTTATCCATAATTGCCTACATGTAATGTACTTCAAATATCTCTTCCCCATTACCCTCTCCTTCCCCTGCTTTGTTACCTCCATACCAACTTGCTCATCTCCTATTTTTATGCCTTTTTTAGTTGAGTTATATTTACATTAATTAGTATTGACTACATTAACATGAATGGGGAGTTAATTATGTGATAAACAGACATTTACTAGTGGCTATATCACTTAGGAACATGACTTTCCCTCCCCCAGGAAACATTAACTGCATATAATTTCTCTGGCAGGGATGAAGCCTTATAAAACCCTCTATATTCTGTGGTGGAATGTTTATGGGGTCAATATTGATTCAGATGTTATAGAGAAAACCACTAGTGTTGTGAGTTCATGGGGGCAACAACCACACAATGTCCAGAAGACAGCTTTTAACAGCACTCCTCCCAAATGTGTAGCACAAATATTTTTTCTCTGTTCCTTTTTTGCCATGTTCCCTGTGCCTTAAAGGGAATGATGTGGATGCCCCATTTAGGGTTGATCATTCACTTGTTCACAGTACTTTGATCTTTTAAATGTCTTTCCATGCCCTGTGCCTGCTACAAACAGAAGCTTTTCTCACCCACTCTGTGATCAATATAACTATGGCTAGAAACATAAATATTTTGAAGGCAGTTGGACATCATATCCCTAAAGCAAAAACAACAGTAGTAGGTTTCCCCTGAAGCCTATGACCTCTACAACCATTGGCATATTTAGCAGGTTTACAGTACTGGGTGTCAATTCCCCCTATGGAGTGGGCCTGGAATCTGGTCAGAAAGTGATTTGTTAGCTCCATAACCATGATGCCACTATGACTTCCATAGGAATAGATTTCCAAGAAGGCTGGTATTACAGTTCCCAGAGTTCACAGATGAGTAAGATTGCTAATGACTTTTCTCTCCCAGAAGAATTCATAAACCACAAAGCCCGTGAATAGTTATCCATAGGGACAATACTTTTGTTCATTGATTCTTAGAAGTGAATTCCAGTACCATTAAAAAGTTAATCTATTTATTTCTTCACAGTACCTTAACCAGAACAATTAAAATTGATCCTCTGAACTTAGTGTGTTGATTTTTTTATCCTTATGTGATATTTTAAAGCTCTCAGATGGGCTTTCCTTTAGTAACTATTCATGATTTTTCTTCATACGCCAAGGAATATATTTTTGACATTTTTAAGGATTTCAGTAGAACTGTATACTTCCTTACCTTTGGAAGAAAATTGTTTACCCTCTGCCTTACCCTGCCATTTAGAATGTTAAGAAATTAAACTAGCCCCAAACTCTTTCACAGCATCCCCTAAATACATAGAGTACAGGTATTAAAAGTATTCTCTTCTGCATCCAGCTAACCCGTTTCTTTTTCAGACAATATAACTATATTTAAATATGCTTTCTATAGTGAGTGCTGCATGTAAACATATTTTCATCATGAAATCCATCATCAAGATTTTTGTTTCCTCTAATAGGATGAATCAATTTTGAAACTTACTCATAGACAAATTAGGAAAATGTTTCTTCCTGATTTGTCATTGTGTTATAAATATCTTGTCACTAACCAATTGTACATGGCATGGTCTTAGTCCAAATTGCTCTACTCAAGGTGTTATTGTCTTTGTCCTTTCTATTGCTGGAATCTAGATATTGTATGAGGTGATATCATCATTTGCTTTGCCACCATTGGATAAGAAGTTGGTTTTTAGAACTTAGCTTAATTTCTGGAGGTTTGACAAACTATGAGGAATTTGCCATAATGCTTCTTCATAAAACTCACTCTTGCATATCTAATTTGAACTGTATTAATATTCTGAAAATAGAAATTATAATAATAGTGAATGCATAAGAATTGTTAGTGAATCACACCATATAAAAATTTCTGAAAGAAAATTTGAGTAAAAGACCTTTAAACTCCTAAAAAAAAATAGCAGCAATTTTATCTTCAGTCTGTGAAAATATGAATCTTGTTGGAAAACTTGATGATCTAAAGAAATTTTGGGGGTGTTGGTGAGGTGGCTGAGAGCATGGTGAAGGTGCTGGCTTCAAGTCTGATCTCAGGAACCTACATGGAGAAAGGGTAGAAGTAACTCTTACAACTTGTCTTCTGATGTGCCCATGGAATTCACACATACTCAGACATGTGCATCAATAAATTTACTAACAATGTGACAAATGTGACAAACAAGGGAATGCCTTAGCATTCTAAAGAACTGCAACCTTTCAACCAGATTTTAGAGAAATAGTTAAGTGTAGGCAATTTAGCACCAAGTAGTAAATTATATCTTAAAGCTTATTTTATAATAACTGAGGAGGTTATATATGTAACATATATGTATATATAACTTCCTAAGTTTATATGTATAAACATATATATATATATATATATACATACACATATAAACCTCCTCAATTATATATATACAATTGCTACTAAAGATAACCAGTGGTCATTATTGGCACTTATTTAGAAAATGTACATGGAAATGGTATGGATAATATGCTTTAACATTAGGAGCTGGATATAAATTACACACACACACATATATTTTAACTATGTCTAATATATATATATATATATATATCCCTTAATTATCTTGGGCCTCTAGAAATTATATTCATTTCTAGCATTTAAAAGAAATGTTGGATATCTAACTTCATATATTATGAAGTTCTCTGTATTTGTATGTGCAATTTAATTTGTATTACTTTGTGTTTTGTAAACATATTTGCATGTGTATAAGTGATAATCCAAAAGAACCCAAAATTATTAGCCCCTGGGATTGGTCTCATTTAAATTGGACCAATTTAGGAAGTCACTGATAGAAGCTTTCTTTTTGTTATTTTTCTCTACTAAATTCTGTTTCAGATTATAATTTACCTTCAGTCCTGGCTAGGTTTTTGTCAACTTGATAGAAGTTAAAGTCATCTGAGAGGAGGAAGCTCACAATATAGTAACGCCTGCTGTACAATATGGTGACAAAGACCTGTGCTAGGAGCTCTGCTGTAGGACCCTGCTGCCATATAGGAAGCCTTGTGATAGGAGCATGCCACTTAATGCAAATTAGGGTTTGTCCCCAGGCTCCTCAATCCCATATATTTCCTGTACACTGGAATAAAGTGAGCTGATTCATTGAAGTCTCTTCTGGAAGACTATTTCTGTCATGTTCACATGCCATACAAGGATCTCTGTCATCACTTCTACCTCTTTGTCCTTGTGACTGATGACCAACTGATCATAAAGACAAAGGGGAACCCCCACAGCTTTGCTGAAGTAGGTGTGGCCTTGTTGGAGGAAGTATGTCACTGTAGAAATAAGCTTTGAGGTCGGATACATGCTCAAGCCATGCCCAGTGTCTCAGACCTGTTGCCTACAAGTCAAGATGTAGGACTTGACTTCTTTTCCTGTACCATATCTGCCTGTATGACACCATATCCCACCGTGATGATAATGGACAAAACCTCTGGAAATGTAAGCTACCCCAATTAAATATATTTCCTTTATAAGAGTTGCTATGGTCATAGTGTCTCTTCACAGTAATAGAAACCCTAACTAAGACACCTAGCTAAACACTTTTACTATTCACGTACCTATGATGATTCCTTCAAGAACATAAATGAATTAATAATCATTTGGAGGAGTTGAGTCTTTAAGAATTAGAAGGTTTATTTTATAGACTTCTACAGGTATAAAATCCATGATGGTCCTCCATTTTAGAATGATTAGCACTTAAAATGTATAGGATATGGCAATATTTTTAATGAGTGTACTAACTAGTTATTATAAAGTAGATGAATGTCATTAGGAAAAAAATCAGCATATTAAGATTTGGGGTAATACTGAAATCTATACAGAAATTGTGGTATTATGAGTTTTTTCTTTTAACTTCTTTGTTGATTTTTTGGGAGTTTCACATTATGTACCTGAATTCTCTTCACCTCCCATCTCCCCATATCCTCCCCTCATCCCTGGCACGCCCCCTCCCACATAAGGAAACAAATCAAAGTAAGCAAATGAACAAAAGCAAAAGTAAAAACAAAAACAAAACACAACAAAACCAAACTACTTCAACAGAAAATTCTTTTTGCTTCTCCTTCTTTGCTGCTTCTCCAACACCTCTCCATTCATCCTGGTGGCAATGGAGGCTTAGGCTGCCCTATAGATTACCTCTTTGCCCCATCAGTTTTACTGGCACGTGTTTATTGCAGTAAGTCACTGGTCTGGTTCAAAGCCTCTGGTTTCTGGTACACCATCATCACTGAATCCTCACCAGAACTCCTCTGGGATATTTTGTGGCTACCATGAGTCTTGGAGATCTTGCAGGTAATGGTTCTGCTGGACCAGTCCATTCACCAGCTCCAGCAGCAGGTCCTAGATGGGGAAGATGCTAGGGTGGGCAATCCAAAGCCCAGCTGTGGGCCTGGATGGTAACCAAGTTGGTCAGTTGGGGCACCTGGGGCCACCCACCTCAGGTGAAGGGGTGGAGTCAGCTCCCTTACATGTACTCTCTCTGGGTCAGTTCACCCTGGCCTGTGGTGAGAGGTGAGGGCCATCTCTCCAGCGTGCAGGGACCAGCTTTCTTCCTGTAATGTCCAGCAAGAGACAAAGCCAGCTTTCCAAGGACCAGCAAATGGGGTGGCCAGCTCAGCACGGTCCTCTGATTTCATCTCACATGGTTCCTAAGGCCCCCGGAGGTGACATGGGCCACAGACACCAATACAGACCGCAGCCGTAGCTGGACTGCAGACCCAGACATGGCTCTTGGCACCAGTATGGGCCCAGTTGACATCCTGGCTCTGGGTAGAGGTATTGGCACTCAGGTGGGAATGGTTGTGGCCCTAACCTTGGGCCTCTATGTGACCTTTGGTGGCAATGCCAGACCGGGACTTCTGCACAGACCCCAGCCACAGCAGAACCATGGATCCCAGCATGTCCCAAGGCAGTAGCTGGGTCTGGATGTCATCACTGCCCCAGCAGCAGTATGGCCCTAAGACACCAATGTGGCCCTCAATCTCTGCTGTCTGCAAGTCCTTCGATGGTAGCAGGTGCATCAGACATCAGCACAGACTCTGGCTGCAATAGGGCCATGGGCCCTGACATGGCCCTTAGCTGCAGTTCTGGTCTGCATGTCACTACGACAATGAGTAACAGTGCAGGCCACTCAAGTCTGGATACATCCTGGCCATGGGACACCAACTTGGACTCAGGTGGCTGACCTGACCCTGGGTGTTCTCATGGCACTCAGTGGCAACAGGAGACACATATGTTATTCTGGACCCTGACTGTTATAGGGCCACTGACCCAAACATGACCCTTGGCAGCAGCCTCAGCCCAGATGACACCATTGCCCCAGATGGCAGCGCAGTCCACCCTATCTGTATGGTCCCTGGTGTGGCATGGCACTCAGACTTCAGCCAAGCTGCAGGCTCTGGCCCAGATCCCAGGCTTCTGTATTGCTTGTAGTGGCAACCTGGGCCACAGTCTTCAACACAGATTCCAGTGGCAGCTAGGCCACGTTGAGTGTTTTTATACAGTCCCCTCAGCCTTCAACATCACTGTCCCCATTCACTCCAAGCTACAATTAACAGTAAAGCTATCTGCGTTTTGTTTTCTCTACTTAACCAGGCAGATGATACTAGCTAAGACGCTTTCCATTTCATTAGCTCTTCATGCAAAGTGGGATTCTTTTTTTCTTATGGTGCCCCTTCTCTATGACACTTTGACCTAACTGTAGAAGAAGCAAGAAAGAAATTCAGAGACAGGGTACTTGGAAAGTGTTTGAGACTAAACCTGTCATTTTGCCCACTATCCTGTATAAGTGATGCATTTAATACGTTCTGATGTGAAGTATAAATCCTGATGGAGATGAAGAAAGGTGGAAGATAAAAGATGAAATGCTGAAGTTTAAGGACTTTTGAAACATTTTTGAAAGTATGCTTCCAAATACAGGAAGCAGCTCACATTAGATGAGCTCAAGACTTGAGAGTTGGAAAAATAAAGACATATTCAAGAAGTTTTGCTGTAAATAGCCAAGAAGAAATATGAGTGTAACTTGAGGGGCATGGGAGCTGCATGATGATTTATTTCAAGATGAAGGATCCAGACAAGAGGATATTTCAAGACAGTCAGGAGTCACTGAAGTAAAACGAATGAAATATTTTGGTGAGAGCAAAGAATAATTGAGTGTGTAAGGGAGATCCCAAAGGAACTGTAAGTAGAAAGCATTTGGGGCCCCGGATGGACAAATGCGGTAGACAAAGCTCTCTTGGTTACAAGTGACTGAGTCCCACTTTGAACTGGTCATGAATGCAGAGGATAGGCATTGATTCATATAAACAAATTGCGGTCTTTCCCTTTCTGGCTTGTTCTCAACATCAGCGTGTTTGTTTCTAAGCTTCAAGTTTAGAAGTTTAGGAGAAACTAATTCTATCAACTTATAATAAACATTCTGTTACTTCATAACCTTTCAAATTCTCAGTCTAAAAGGAAAGTTTCAATTTCAATTTCAGAAAATTGCAAAGCCAGTTCAACTTGATTACTCTTTCTAAAAAAAAAAAAACAAAAAAAAACCAATATGAGCTTTGACACTCACAGATGGGACACAGTATCTTCTCAGTATCTGTGTTTATACTTTCTCTTCTCTCTCTCTCTCCCTCTCTCTCTGTCTTTGTCTCTCTGTCTCTGTCTCTGTCTCTCTCATTTTGAGCATTGGTGAAATTGTCTGTTGTTTTAGTTGTTTTCTCCTCATGTATCTCAAGCTAGCCTGGAACTCATAATCTTCCTACTTATCCCTCCTGCACTCTGGCTTTCCTGCACTATCACATTTTGTACCTACAAGTAGGTGTGGTGATTAGGGAAGTTGGATTTCATGATGTCCATTTTGGTTTACTAGTGTATTTAACACAAATCAAAAACCACGTAAAAGAAAGGTGAAGTGTTAGACAATGTAGACATCTCTATTGATATATAAACTGTTATTCATTTGGAGTCACTGTGAGCTGTTTTATGAGCCAGGCTAACAGTTATAAACAGGTACCCTCTTACCTGGATTGCTAGATTGGGTCTTCTTTGGTGTGGTCTCTTTTGTAATTGGTTGAAAATATTTTCACTTAAAAAAAAACAACAGATCTTTTATGTTTTTTTGAAAAAATTGATCTCAAAAATAAGTGCTAGCCACCTTATAACTTTTAATAGGAAAATTAAAGCATGCCTATAAAGACATTTCATTTCCTGGTTACTATGAAAAACACCCCTTTTGCTTTGTGGTACTTTTTCATCTAGAGAAAAGTTTGGAAAACATTGTGGAGTCCCCGTGTCCCTTTTATTCATTCTGCAAAGTTACAATCTTACAGGATTGAAAGGCTTTTGTCCACATTGAGAATTCAGCACTGCTAGGATTGTTATCAACTAACATAGACATTTTACTTGAATTTTTCCATTTTTTTCAATTAATATCATTTTTTTAATCTCTCCTGATCCAACCCAGGAAAGTTCTATTTTATTTCAATTCCCACCATTTATTTCTACTCTCTGTCCTGCTTCTTTCCTTTGGCCAGCTTTCCCATTAACTGATCATATCATTTTTTTTTCCTTTTCCAGCTCCTTTCCTTTTTCCAGCATTTTATTTTATCTAATTGTTTCCTAACAAATGGATAAATGTTAATGAAGAAAGCATTTTGAGAGGTGATGAATTATCTTGGGAATTTGAATAACAACCTGGGAAAGAGTATTTCAGAATGGAATTTGTTCAGTTTTGTTATTATAGTACTGTGAGAAATTGAGAAAAAAATTGGATATGAAATCTCGATCAATGACAGTCTTTTAAAACCTTGTCCTGATAGTACACACTTGTTTCTGCCACTATAAGTTGAAATTAATTGCCTTACATAGTAGATGTTTGTGTATTTTATTCTTGTAAAGAATATTTTAGATTTAGAATATAATAGGAGGTTTTATTATGGACTGCTACTATATTCTGTAGTCTTGAATACAATGCCAATACCTAGGATCTGCTCTTAGGAGGAGTTGGAATGTTACAATACTTAGATCTGGTCTTAAAGCTTATGCAATTAACTATGAAACTATGATTCCAACAGCAAAGAAAAGCAGAAAAGCTGATCATTAATAAGCAGACTCAAAAAACATAATGTCTGATTAGCCTAAAGATAAAGGACATTTTACTGGAAACTTTTTGCCTGGGTTAAGGAGGTACTTTAGAATGAAGGAGAGATGTGAGCAATACACCAAATTGTCAAGAGATAGATGACTATTAAAACCGCCAGTAAAGGCAAAATAAAATGCTGAAGAAGTAAGAACAAATAGGAAAATTTGTATTCTATGCTATAGAGGCTCAATGCTTTGTTTTCTTTTGTTTTATCTTGCCAAGATTTTTGTAAAAACAGAAGAAAGAAATCTGATGAACTTTAGAGTAACATTGCCCAATGAGGAAGCATTTTCAGACAGTGTTGTTTTCCCTTCAAAACAGTGTGGAAGATCAGTTAACTTGTTTAAGGTGACACACATAAGTGATGATGCAGCTCACGATGAGCCTCCAGGGACCGGCTGCACTGTAATTAGATTGGCACCCTTCACAAAGTTGCTTTCTCGCTTGCTAGCTCTCTGAGTCTTTTAATTCTGTTAGCTTCTAAGTGGTTTAAACACACACACACACACACACACACACACACACTATAAACTTTCCCTTCCCATGAGTTTTGCAATTTAATACTCACGAAAATTACCAGAGTCTCTCGCTTATTTTGTGATGTTTTTCCAAGTCACTGACTTGTCTTTGAATAAATTGGTAATTTCCACAACCCTCTCTAACACTGATTTCAACTTGTGGATCAATTATTTTATCAGGAGCCTGCAACAATGTATATCCTTTTGCACATAGAAGGCAGGGCTTCCCGTTGTGGCTGGAAATTTTCCTGTGTCCCACCTGGTCTGTGGCCTCTCAGACCCAAGTAAACATGCACAGGATTATATTAATTAAAATTGTATGGTCATTAGCTCAGGCTAACTAATGACTAGCTTTTACACTTAACTCAGCCCATTTCTGTTATATGTCGCCATGTTTTCTGTGGCTTTACCTGTGTGCCATTACATGCTGCTCCCTGGACAGCGGGCTGGTATCTCCTGACTTAGCCTTTCTCTCCCAGAATTGTCCTTGTCTACTTATCCTGCCTATTGGCCAATCAGCATTTTATTAAACCAGTGTACAAAAGCATTATTCCACAGCACCCTTTTCAAGTAGTTTGCATGGGGTGTTAGGTAAAGAACTTAATACCCAAAGTTAGTTGTGGGCAACAGCAGATCTATGAAATAACTCCCTAAGTAGGATGAATGCTAGCACATGGATTCAAAGAGAGCAAAATTACAAAGGAAAATAGTTAAAAGAAACTCCTGTGTCTCTGTCTCACTTTAAATATTCTCTTGATGTGCAAGGTGGCCATAGGTAAGACCGTGAGATTCTAAGGAGTAACTCAAGCTTTCCCACTTGTTCATGATGTTACTTAGCAGAATTTGTCAGTTACCTCATTTGAAAATAAGAATGTGTGTCATATGTTGGGAGCAAGCTCAAAGGCAGGTTTTAACAGCTGAAAGAGAGCTGCATGTGACCAGTAAGGCTTACAGCATTCATTCCAGTTACCTTACCTGTTGGGCTAATGATTATCAATGTCTATTGGGCCTATGTCCAAAAAAGTTTGTTTAAAATGAGAGATAAGAACATGGATGGTGAGCATTAGTCCTAGGAGTTCATTTGCTCTTTTAGGGAAAAATACCGCAGAAATGACTAAAACATTAAAAACAACATTTTAGTAGCCAGTTTTTTACCTAGTGCCTTACACATGACAGAATATAAATACACAAGGTCTTTGGCACAGAGCCTAGTATCAGTCTCTTGGGTGTGTCATAGACTATGCTATTATAATCAAATACAGACAGGGCCAAGTAAGCCACAGGGATTTAATTTTTAACACTTGTAGAAGCTGAATGTCTAAGATTAGGGTCTGAGGGTTTAATGTACAGTGGTGAGGGTCTTCTGGGTTGTAAACTGTAAGCCTCATATCACATGTCAGAGAAGAGACATTGAGAATTCTCTAGGGTATCTGGTCAAGACACTAATCTCATTGATAAGACTCCACTCTCATGACTGAAATCCATTCCAAAGGCTCCATCTTATAATGCCATTATACAAAATGCTGGATTCCCAGCACATGCTATTGGAAACAGCCAAAACATGCAGTCCTGTGAAAACTCAGACCCTGCTCTTGCCTCACTGCTTCCAATGCAGCTCTTTAATAAGATCCGCAGATGAAGCATCTGCATATTAAAAGTCTGAGAATCACTTTGGGAGAAACTTCACAAATTCATCTTAAGATTTATTATCCAATTTAAGAGCCCAGATTTATCTCTAGAGTGATGTTCAAACCAGGTATGTTCTTCAGAGTTTCTAATGGAAATGAATCCACGAGTGAGATTTGTAGATTCCAATGACTATCCTTATTATACAACAACCTGGGTTGTTGAAATGAGATTGCAATCCTCTGCATTCCAACCTCGTCCTTTCATAATATTAGGAAGTGGATACAAACTTGATAATGTAGGAGACTAACCTCCTGCTTTAAAATTTTTATCTAAGCAAAATCACAGGGAAATGATTAGCTCTGGATGGAGTACAGAGAAAAGGGTGAAAGGGAGGTAGTTGAAATAAGAGGAGATGGGAGGTTGTCTTAGTAAGAGTTTCTACTTCTACAAAAAGACACAATGGCCTCAGCAACTCTTATAAAAGAAAACATTTAATTGGGTGGCTTACAATTTAGAGGTCCAGTCCATTATCATCATGGTGGGACATGGTGGTGTACAATCAGACATGGTGCTGGAGAAGGAGCTGAGAATTCTATATCTTTGATCCTCAGGCAAAAGGAAGTAAACTGAGATTCTGAGCATGGGCTTGGCTTGAGCATATATTGAGACCTCAAAAGCTGCTCCCACAGTGACACACTTCCTCCAACAAGGCTGCACTGCCTAATAATGCCTCTCCGTATGAGCTTATAGGGACCACTTACATTCAAACTACCAGAGAGACTATTCTTTTGTTCTGGACAAAGTAATGGTCCTTAGAGGAGAAAGTGTACATTCTAATACTAATTGGCAGAATCAACATACCTCTGAGTAACAGTTTCCACGAGTCACTGAGCCCTGTGAGAGTGTGGGCTATGATAGCAGGTGCTATCCCAGTGAAGAAACTGAATTATGTTTGTATTGTTTCTGTCTTCTCTGAAGACCAAAGTACATTTTTTTTTTTTTTTTTTTTACTCTCTATCTGAATGGGACATCTTTAGCTTTCTTGCAGGGCTTAGTATTTGGTGAAAGAAAAACTCTCCAAGTCTTCCTCAAAGACTTTCTGTTTCTTTTTTTCTTTTTTTTTCCTTTTTTTTTAATAAATATTTTTTTTCTTTATTATTATGTGTTTTAAATTTTATACATCAGCCATGGGTTCCCTTGTCCTCCCCCCTCCCGCCCCCACCCCCCCTTCCCCCCAGCCCTTCCCCTCCATTCCCATGTCCTCCAGGATCAAGGCACCCCTGGGGATTCATTTAAACCTGGTAGATTCAGTACAGGCAGGTCCTGTCACCTCCTTCTAGACTGAGCAAAGTGTCCATGTGTAAGCCCAAGGTTTCAAACAGCCAGCTCATGCACTAAGGACAGGTCCTGGTCCCACAGCCTGGATGCCTCCCAAACAGTTCAAGCTATTCAATTGTCTCACTTATCCAGAGGGCCTGATCCAGCTGAGGGCTCCACAGCCTTTGGTTCATATTCATGTGCTTCCATTCGTTTGGCTATTTGTCCCGGTGTTTTTTGCAATCTTGAATTCAACAATTCATGCTCTTGCAGACCCTCCTCTTTCTCGACAGTTGGACACCTGAAGCTCCACCTGGGGCCTGGCTGAGGATCTCTGCATCCACTTCCATCAGTTATTGGATGAGAGTTCCAAGACGACTGTTAGGGTGTTTAGTCATCTGATCACCAGACTAGGTCAGATCAGGCTTTCTCTTGACTATTGCCAGCAGACTACAGAGGATGTATCATTGTGGATTTCTGGGGACCTCTCCAGCACTCTGCCTATTCCTGGTCTCATGTGGTCTTCATTTATCATGGTCTGTTATTCCTCATTCTCCCCTTTGGGCTGCAGAGATGGCTCAGCCGTTAAAGGCTAGGCTCACAACCAAAAATATAAGACTTTCTGTTTCTATAGATTTAATCCTTTTCATTTCCAATGTCTTCTCTTATGTCACTGTTTTATATGTAACAAGAGTCAGTGCACTGGGGTGGAAAAGCAGCTGTCACCCTCATCTTCAGATACAGGTACTGGGACATTAGATGTGAGAAATAAAAGGCAAAGTTAGAAATGAAACAGTGTGTTGGGGAAAGAAACAGAAGGATATGTAGAGCGTAAAGAAAGCCTACAATATATTTGTCCCATGCTCTCAGCATCTATTATTCCACATCTGATTAGCAGTTTGCATGTCTGCTCTTCCATGTTTTGGGGACAGTCACCAGCACACAAAGCTATCACTGTTGCAGCAGGTGAAGCTCTCCTTCAGCTCTGCTCTAGCTCTCCTTCCCACAATCTTTGTGTGGAGGAAGAAGGTGGCCCTCCAACCCCCACCATGGAAGGGTTACTTGAGAAAGGTTTGCCATACATTTTTATTATAATCTGGATAGATTTCACATTGTCATCAAATAATGGTGGAAAATAGAGCCAAAATGAACAAAAATTTGAGCCGTCAGCAAACCTTCCCATGCTCTGCTCTTAACATTTATGAGATGAAGCCATTTTCTGCATCCCCTTTGCCCTGATACAGTGTCATGAATTTGGATTATATGTCAATTATATGAATTTACTTCCCTGTGTGCTCTCTGTTGAATATGAATGTGAATTTTAATTTAAAACTTTTTTATGCACAGAAGACTTCCCATAAGAGCTATGCTGTAACCACCCTTCTGGGCTGCTTCATACACACCAAACATCTTGTCTTCCCAAGGTTGGCCCTTGCACTTCATCACTGGAAATGAAGTAGGACGTATGGTTCTGGTTAATCAAATTTCATGCTCTGCTGCCTCCATCTTATGGCCTGTTCCTAATTGATCAAGTTTTCAATTAAAATCTTCCATCTTTATTTTAATCCTTTGTTAAGGCTTTTACTTCATTAGATGATTTCATGAGACAGGAGCTGCTGCAAATCTCTGACAGCATCCCATTTGATGCGGCCAATTGAGAGCTGCTGCTAGTTGAAAGAACACTATCTTGGGTTTCTTGTTGACTTCATCCCATTTCTCATGGTGAATTATTTTTCTTTGGACTCTCTTTACTGCACTCAGAATTAAAATTTTTCATCTACTTGTTTAGGGGTGGCTTAATCCTGTGCATTTGTTCGCAGGTTGTTTGTTTTTAAGCCCTCATTGTGTACTTTTCAGCTGTCTAAGTTCAGTCACAATTAAGCAAATTAGGAAGGATAGTCTCTCAAGCAGTAAGGAAAAAAATGTCTGTCATTAATAAATGAAAAATATGTGATGCTTGCTTTTAGATAGGGTGCTTCTCTGTGAGGTCACTCTAATGAGCTTTAGAATTGCTTGATTACCAACCCATTTTATTGTTTCTATAGATTAGTTAAGTGCTAACACATCAAATATATGTGGCTGCACATCTCACTGGTTGAGCTGATTATTCCTTTTTATACTTGATAAGGAAAGTTTCATCCCCATAGCTGCAGTAAATCAATCCTGCCTTGAAATTCACTAAATGGATAGTGGATTCAAATATAGTCGTTATTAAGATCAATACTTATAAAAATGGAAAATGTATTGACTAGATCCATGTAAATAAAATTTGCACATTGAAAAATAATCCTCAATTTGAAAATGAGGGAAGGCTGACAGTGTCAGCCCCTGGGGAGAAACTCAGACACTGTTTCACAGAAGACTTTGTAATGCATCATAGGCTGGATTAACGATTTATTGTTTAGAGCATTTACAATGTGAAAAGTCTCAGTTTATGATAATATTCAAGTTAAGTGTGAAGGCCAGAAAATTGTATTCTTCCTACTTAAGAAGCAGATTTACTTTCACTGTAGTTTCCTGCATCTTAAAACCCCTGGTACTGAGACTGGACCTGTGGCTCTTGGCTTTTGTTCTGAGCCATGCTGTTGTTGGTAGAGCAGTAGCTTTGCGGGGAATGTACAATTTTATGGTGAATGATAATTTTAGTTAATTTTTATATCTTTGTAGCTCCTTTAATTGACAGCTGTTATGTGATATTTAGCTTATTTTATGGATCAAAAATGTCAAGAACATGATTGTAAAGGCAGATATGACTTGAATATATGGCATGTGTTCATAAGCACACTAAACCTCCATGGAAATTTGAGATGGAAAACATCAAATAGTGAGAAATATGGTCAGTATGTAGAGTCAACACTATGATAACCATAGGCCAGTGTGCACTTGGTGATATTTTCTGGAAAGGACATAGAACCTATTTAAACAGTAATCTGGGATGCTATCTTGAAACATCTCTACATTTTTTAGAAGAAATGCACTGAAAAAAATTTCCCAAAGAGTATGACTTCTTATTTTATAAAGATAGTTTTAAGTATCTCTATATAAAATTCTTTAACTATTCCAGTGGTGGCTTGTCTTAAAGAAAATCAGTTTTGTTTTGTTTTTAAGCCAGGTATGATGTCACATGTCTTTAATCCAAGCACGTAGGAGGCAGAGACAGGTGGATCTTGGTGAGTTCAAGAGCAGCCTGACTTACAGAGTGAGTTCAGGTACAACCAGGGATACACAGAAAAACACCATCTTGAAAAATCAAATAAATAAATAGAAAGCAAACAGTTTGTTTTTAAAAATGTATGATGTGTTGTGGCAGATAAAACTGAAATACTTCACATCATAAATTCAAAACCAATTTTGTCTAAGAATACATGCTCTCAGAAGGAAAGGCATTTCTCCAAATATTCCACTGTCTGTAATGCAGGAGTTTTCCCTCCCAGGGATGCGTAGGATTACTTGAGGATATCATACTTCTCATGGCTCACATCAACAGATTGTCAATAATACCTGCGAATTTGTAATATTAGGAGATCTCCAAGTTCTGTACACTCCTTGTCATTCTGGTGAAGGTAATTCTTATGTGAATCTCCTGAATACAATTCATATATAGGCTCTCTAAATGCACTAAGAAGACCATAATTTTCGTAGGTCAAGATCCTGGCTTCTGAGAAAGATTTAGAACTTTATCTCTCTATTCAAGATGCCATGACCACAGAAATCTCTCATAATTACTATGTATTACATGCCCCAGACTATTGAGTGCCTCTTGTTACAGCTCAACTCCTAGCTGAAGAATTTGGCAGTTGAAGACTGCTTGATCAGGGGCAGTTTTCTTCAGGGAAGTAGCCCTTTTAAATAACCCATGCTCCAGTGATGGCCCTGGACCCATTCATATAAGGACAATACTAACTGAACTCAATGAGTTATGAAAAGAGGACATGAAGTTAGGAGTGGTCCATGACAGGGGTCAAAAGAATTGAAGGGGACATAGGAGTGCTGATGGTCATGACACACGATGCACACATACAAAATTCTCAATAAGTAGATGACAAAAATATACGTGCCATATCTGAATCTCTTTGTGAACATATGTGGGGGTTTGTATAGCAATGGCATCCCATAGGCTCATGTGTTTGAATGCTTGGTCCACAGGGAGTGGCACTATTAGGAGTTATGGCTTTGTTGGGACAGGTGTGGTTTTGTTGGAGGAAGTGTGTCACTGGGGATGCTTAGAGGTCTCAGATGCACAAGCCAGGCTCAATGCAGCAAGTCTCTTCCTACTGCCTGTGGATCAAAAGGTAGAACTCTCAGTTTCTTCTCCCACACTATGTCTGTGTTCATAACAGTATGCTTCCCACCATGACAAAAAGGGACTAAATTTCTGAAACTGTAAGCAAGGGTCCTCCCAAAAAAAGAAAGAAAAAAAATGTTTTCCTTTATAAGAATTGTAGTGGTCATGCTGTCTCTTCAAAGCAATAAAACCCTAAGACAAACTACATTTGCAATTGTAACATTTCTGGGAATGTGATAATGACTAATCATTACAGACTATAGACCCCATTTCCAGGGACAAATTCAGGCGTCACCAATAGTGTTCAACTGTAAGCTTTCAGAAGTTAATAAATGTCTTTACTTCTTAATTTTCTTAAGTATAAAAATAAGTAAGGCCCTAACATGCACAAAGCCCATCAACAAATTTATCATAATTAATAAAAAAAACCTTTATATTTCATGAAGTCTGCTTTCCATTCCATTCTGGTACACGTGGCAGAAGCTGAATGGAGTAACCAGAATTTGCACATTGTTTTCTATTTTTATTATATTATTTTCTGTACATGGATGTTCTGCTTGAATGTGTCTCTGTGTACCACTTTTGTGACATACTCATCAAGTCCAGTTGTATTTCCTGAAACTAGAGTTCCAGACAGTTGTGAGCTACCACAGATGTGCTGGGAATCAAATCCTGGTTCTCTGGAAGAGCAGTCATTGCTCTTAAACTCTAAGCCCAGTGTTTTATATTTATAAAGCAATGGCATGGCCTCTTTTGGCTTTATACTATCTCTGTAATCTGTTTTGTTATGTAACAACCCCCATTTTATAGAAGAGGAGTTAATACTCAATGGTGATCATAGATAGGTATGCTAACAAAATGACAGCATAGCACATTATGATTCCAAAGCCTATATATTTCTACTGCACACAACTACTTTCTATATTTCTTGTACTTAAAAGTACTCAACAAAGTGTAAATTTTAAGAGTCCTGCAGATATTGCTTCACAGTTTCATTTCCAACATGTTATCACATCACCTCTCAATATATCCTAAAGTACATAGAAGAATAAGTACTCCAATATTTAGCAAATGAAAATCTGGGGTTTTACAATTTCTTTTAAGTCAAGACTTTTTCTGAATTTTGGAGAAAATGCACCTTATATCACAACACATTTTATTATTTCTTACAAAGGAATATGTGCTGTATTGTACAATAGGTATTGTAGGCAGAACAATAATTGCTATAGTAAGATTATTTTGTTAAAAATGTAGTTATATAACTGTCTTTCTGTATCTAAGACTAAATTATGCAACAAATTCCCCATATAGATCTCTGTCCACCCATCCATCCATGTATCCATGTCTAGCAATAGTGGTTAAATTGTCTTAATGTGGTCATATTTTTTACAACCAAGTATTAGAGACAATCAATTATGGAGATTTTAATTTTGAAAGAGACAAACCCAATTTATAGAATGAACATTTTTCTTTCTTAAAATTGGGACTTTTGGGGAATAATAAACCATCATTTAAGATATACATAAGAATTTAAATTCAGGAAACTCCAGAGAGATCAAAATTCACAGATGCTCATTGATGTGTAATATGTATTTTTTTGTCTTGTGTACATTAAATAACTTCTGATTACTTAGTGAGACTTATGCAATATAAATTTTTGAAATATTTGCTATATCATATCATCTCAGGAATACTACCAAGAAAAACGTCTGCACATGTTCAGTACAAAATTTTGAAACTATTTTGACATAAGATTGCATGAATCCTCCAGGTGGTGGTAGCACACATGTTTAATCCCAGCACGTGGGAGGCAAAGACAGATGGATATCTGTGAGTTTGAGGCCAGCCTGGTCTAGAGAATGAGTTCCAGGACATCTAAGGCTACACAGAGAAACCCTGTCTTAAAAATGCCAAAAAAAAAAAAAAAAAAAAGATTGCTTGAATCCATGGATTTGGAATCCACATGTGTAGGCAGCTTACTATACATGAATGGGTATATAATTCACTTTAAACATGTAGATGTGTCAAGTCTGTGTGTGTGTCATTGTCAGAAGACTGTCGGAGGGTACCATGCAGAAAAAAAAATCCTGTGGGCATACAAACCCAGGTATTTTGCAAAAGGAGAATTGGAAGAAGGGAGCACAATCAGGCAGTAACTCGAAGGTGTATTCGTTAGTTATTGTATCTATGATTCCACTAGTACTTGGTCAACACTTTCCTTCTGTTCTCTTCCACAGGCTTCTCCAGTGGTCCCACCTTCTTCCAAACATTAGAGCCGGTGAGTATCCAAAAGAAATCAGACTTGACAGCATATTGCTGGGAATAACATCCCATTTTCTTCAAGGGACTGGAGAGCTCATCTCCATTCTCTTCAGCTCATCTTGTTGGTCATGGGCACAGTAAAAGGCCATATGTGTAAGTTGTTCATGGCAAGGGAGTGTAGACCTGTGACTGATTTCTACCCAGAGTAACCAAGGGTGACTTGGGAAGATTTGTGAATGCATGACCAACTGACACAACTTCCCAGTACTGAAAACCATGTATTTTGAATATTATTTGAGAAATAAAAAAGTCCTAATGGGCTGAGCCTTTAAGGATGTAGAAGAAATATAAGAGACAATATGTTTAATGAACATTTGCCTCACATCTGAGCCAAACACATATGTTCCCATAACGCAAAGGAAACAGACATATAAGAACATGGCTTAATCATTCTTTACTTGAAAGTACTTACACAGTTTTTGAAATAAAGTTCTTGGAAATGTTGGATAACTGTTGCATGCTCACTCATCAGTCAGTTATTAAGGGAAACTGACATACACATCATTTATAAGCTTACCTTAGCCTAGAGTAATATTCTAATTGGAGCCTGAAGCAATATCCTAAATAATATTTCAGATGGTGATGTTTTTGTTTTTCTTTGTTTCTATATTGTTAAGGTATTACTTCAACCTCTGGTGTAAAATTCTGGAACTAATTAAATAGGTAAGAGAATGAAAGGCTCCAGTTAGGAGATTTGGAGTCAAACATTAGATTTCTGAGCAAGGGCTTTAGAGGTACTGACAACAACAATAAATTCAGTTTACTAAATACGTACCTTTGTCAGTCAGCTTTTATTATCTGCCCAGATATAGCACAGCTCTGCTTTCCCCCCAAAGCTCCTTAAAGACTTTATATTCTTTTATAGAGCACATAATATCTTGTCAATTGTATTTGTGTTTTTCACTTCTCTATTTTTTTCTGCAGCCATGAATTGCTTATATGCCAATCTTTAGCCATGCCTTGGAGATATTGAGTTTGAAATGATGTGATGAGGCAGGAGGTCAGTCTAGGGAATTTAAGGAAAACAGTTATAATCTAAGCATCAACATGCTATTAGAGCAACAACTGAAGTGCTTTTATTAGCAGCATCACACATGAAAAATATGCTAGTCAAATTGATTTTGAAATCTAGGTGATTTTCCTATCATTACTACACTGGTGTTCTTGAACCTCGAACTTGCACCTGCATCAAATATGTGTTTTCCTTTTCATATTCTTTTCTAGCTTGCTTTCTCAGACTTCTTTTTATTTGGCATGTTGCTTGAAAAAAAAGGGAGGATGAATAACACTTGCCAACCAGGAACCCTTTTGTGTTGTTTTGATGAAATGTTACAATGCTGCAATCAGTATGATTTTTGCATCCTTGTATGTGGCAAATGAGAAATCTCAAAGGCCAAAACATCTGGCTGGCAGCTTGGGGCAGAGTGGGGCAGTGCAGGATCTCAGTGGCTCGGGCAATGAAGGAGAGGGAGGTAAAGCAGTTAAGCAAGGGAGGCCGCTCTCTGAACTTAAACATGTCCTACGGGGTTGCAGAATAGTCAGAATCCTGCTGAGGAACAAGACTTAATGGAGCGAAGGAAGGCAGTCCCAGTTTGAGAATTGCTTTTCTATATTTATGCCACGATATATTCTTGCTGCTGTTGCTCCCTCTGCAGCTCTCTTGTCTGCCCCTAGCTAATAGCTACTACAGTGAGGATGCAGGCCACATCTAGCAGTGCTCCGATTGCTTCACTTAGCATCATTCTACTTAATACTTACAAAAACCCCATTGGGAAGGTACCATTTTTGTCTTCATTTTCTGAAAAGGCAAACTAAATGAAGATGGGTCTAATTGCACATTTAATAAATGATGTGACAGCTTGACTCTTGTGGCCTGCCTCTCAATAATTGTGCTTCCTGAATATTAGTCTCTCTTTCCCTCATATCATCTACTAAAATGGAGAGCTACTTGTCAGTTCACCAATTTATCTGAATAGCTTTAGCTTTTTTTTCATTCTAGAAATATTTATATCTATTTTAGAAAATCACATAAGCAAAAAGAGGACACAAAAATTACACAGAAGTGTCCAATAGCAGACTTGGTTACATTCTTTAGAGGTCCAACACTCATGAGCATGGAATTGACAATTGTTGGGGATCTCTTTAGGCTGTCTTATAGATAGATTACATCCTTAGACATTCTCAAGCTTCAAATTCTATATGTGCATTCAGGCTCATTCAGTTGAAGACTGTTTATGGAATGAGTTCAGAATAATAATAATAATGCATAGAAAATGCCCCAGTGGCTAAAGTTCCTGCCAGGTGAAGCTGGAACATTGTCCTGGAAACAGACAACTCACCATTCAATGTATATTCTAAGAAAATTTGTTCTGCCTTACTGCTCCATTTATTATGTGCCCACAATTTCTTGAGAGTATTTTTAGACTTTCCATCTTCTCTCTACTATTTTCTTTTTGTCACTAAATACATGTCTCCTTTTGCTCTCACTCTTCGCTGCTCCTTTTTTATGGTGAGCTCTTTATGCTTCATGTCTTGGAGCTGAGGCTTTCCTTGGTACATACCTTCTCCCGCCTTTCCTTTTGGCATGATACTTGTCCGAGTATCCCACAATACCTGGCCAGGCTACTTAGAGCAACATCTAAACCAGGACAGAAATGCCCAGTGGATGGATCTTTCATGCCCAGTGCACAATATTATCTTTCGTTGAATCTGATAGTCTGTCTTATATCTGAGGATCCTTCATGATAATTAGCAGCGTCTCTTTGCCAATTGTTTATCAAAATTTTTCAGCTTAGATGACCAACGTTGCAATTTTGCTGTCTGTAGACCATCAGTTGGCCAGGAATGACAGGTTATAAGTTAGTCAAAATATGTCCATGAAACAAAAGAAACAATAAGTGATACCAGTGTATTGATATCTAAATTAGATTAATAACAAGGAGACGTAACATTTTTAAACTATATTTGAAAAGCACAATTAATGGAGCAGAATTATCTATGACTTGGAAAGAGCATTTCAGCTGTGCCTGAAAATGCACCTGCTTTGCATGTGTTTGAGCATCCTTTCGAAATGAGCAAAAACTGGATAAAAATTCATCCCAATGATGCTTAAAAGCTGATATCCTATGGGTTATGTTTTAGGATGCATACATTAAAATAGGAACAAATAATGAGAATGAAATTAAAATTTGCTAAATACATGATTTTTGAGTGTTCTTTAAAGTACCCAGGTCAGGGAAGATATCCAGGATAAGAAAATGTAATGAAAATATAAACACAATATATATTAAAAAAATGTATGGAATAGTGGCAAAATAGCACTTAGGGGAAAATTTATCACTCAAGATCCCTCTAGTTGGGAGAACAAAAGAGAAAAACAATTAACTCTGCTTCTAACCAAAGTCATAAGAAACGAATCAAACAACCTCACATAAGAAGCAAAAAAAAAAAAAAAAAAAAAAAAAAAAAACCAACCAACCAAACAAAAAAACCTTCTAAAATATTTAATAAGAATAATGGAAACAAGACTTAAAATGAGTACAATGTACAATAAAACAAAGACTGAATTCTTAATATATAAGTTCAGAAGCTGTAAATGCTGTACAAAACTAGCAACACTTATTGGGAAAGTACTGAAATCAATGGAGAGGCAAATCCCGGAGATATAAATATTCTGTAGCACAAATGGTTAGAAGTTCTTATTAATAAAATCAAACCTGAGGCCAGTTATTGGGGTGAATGCTGGAAGATCAGAGACACAGAAAAAGCCACAGCTTCCTCACCTTGCCAGTTCCTCAGATGGTCTTCTTTTGTCAGACTGCAAGCTTCTGAGTCCTCATCCAGAATGAATCTCAGCTGAACTGTGCTGCTCCAAAGCCTAAAAGTTTAACCAGCCAAAAATGCCTCTAGTTTCTGGTCTTATATATCTTTCTCTTTCTGCCATCACTCCCTGGGATTAAAGGCTGGATTTCTGGGATTAAAGGCATGTGTCACCATGCCTGGGGGTTTCTAATGTGGCCTTGAACTCAGAGATCCAGAGGTATTTCTGTTTCTGAAATGCTAGGATTAAAGGCGTGTGCTACCACTGCCTATCCACATATTTAATATTGTGGCCGTCCTGTTCTCTGACCCCAGATAAGTTTATTAACCTGCACAATATATTGGGGAACACAATACTACCACATTTCCCCTGTTTTTGTCCACAATTTAAAAAAGTCATAACTAATACAAGAAAAATCATATCCAATAAGTATATACAATATACATCATCAAGATTTACATTAACAATGTCTAGTCCATCAACATTGGACAGATTCAGACAAAAACTCCATTATATATATTAACAATGTCCAGTCTAGTAACATTTGATAAACTCAGACAAAAAAATTTTCGTTATTTATCCTATATAAAACAAGTAGTTCCTTTTTAAAAGTAGATTCCATAATCTCCCTTTTTAATCTCATCATATCCATAATATTCTAATGTGTCCTATGTTCTCAATGTTCATTTTTCTCTTAATACCATCCCAGTAAAAGCATCAATACAATTTCAGGCTTTTCTTCATAAGCTGTCGAAAATTTTAAGAATGTATCTGGGAGCATAAGTAGGTGAGGATCCTGAAGATTATTCTCTAAAAGGGAAATGAAAGTTATTAATCGTGAAATTTGCAGTAAGATCCTAAGAGTGAGGCAAAGGTTTCGTTTTTTTTTTTTTTTTTGAAAGGAAGTAAGATTCTGCATATATTTTAGTATAATTTACTTGTAAGTTTAGAAATTACATCCATGAAACAAAGAAGAAAGGGCTACCAGCTGAAGGATTGAAATGATCACTTCGTAAATAAAGAGGAGATAAGTGTGAATATGAAAAATTAGTTACAGTGAGTATTCCATAATTGAAATACTTCTCTAGAAGGAGTATGTTACAGATGAGGTTATAGCATAAATGAAAAACCAAAACAAAATTGTGTAAAATGCCATTTAGCACTGAGAGAAAATTCTTAACAATGTAGACGATAATTCAAAGATAGAAATAAGTTATAAGGGCCATTTATTTAACATCTAAGCTCTCATGATATTTAAAATCATGTGGTCACTGCCCTCAGGAGCTTACACCCCTGTGAATCAATTAACTATGATAAAAAATAAAATACAAACTAGAAGATAGCCATTAAACCACTTTATGCCAATTGAAATGGTCCACCTAAAGTTCAGTGTAATTCTTAACATAAGCGAGCCTTGAAAAAAAGAAAAGAGGTTCCTTGGGATCAAAGTTATAAATTCTCCAAATTCTTTTGCACTTGTAGACTTTCACCACCTTCTATACTAACTTTAAAAAATATCGAATACATCTTTAGGAACAAGCAAGTATCAATTATCCAGAAGTAACTGCTATTAATATTTCAGTGCATACACTTTTAAAATTCTACTATATGTACTCTTTCCCAAAACTAATAATGTATTATATAATGTGTTAACATTACAGTATACAAATATTTCCTGTATCAATAATATATTTCCAAATTTTACTTTCTATTTCTTAATCTGGTTCCATTGTAAATATCCACCAGAATGCATTTGAATCATCCTTTTTTTTTTTCAGCCCAGACAACTTCAGCTTTTCATTATTCTCAACCATTTGTCCAGTGAACACTTATTATATTATTCAGTGTCCTAGAGCTTGGCTATAGTGGTAAGCATACAGAAAAGGGGTCTTCCCTCATAAAGTTTACGTTAGAAATCTGTGTCAATCACTTGCTTTTGGCTGTAATGGGTCGATGCTTACCTGCACAGAGACTACATCCCCTTTTGTTGTGGTATGCTTCCTGAAGGGAAAGCTGCTACTCTGTCTCATGTAAAAGCCTGAGAGCTGAGTAGACTCACTGTGCTCTAAGAGATGCCTGAACTCCCTTTATAATCAATCACCAGTGCTTTGATCCCTGGCTAGTGCTGAACTCTGTGAATTTGGATTGCTTACTACCTTCCAGAAACTGTGTGGATCAAATTCGCCACAATTAGCATTTCCTTTTAAAGTCAACTAACTTTGAATTGTAGCAGGCATTGGGTTCACTTCCTGCTTGTATTTCTCAACACTTAATAAAGCCTTTCTCTAAACTCAACTGAAGCTCTTTCTGCATCCTCATTCTTCTGTATAATCCTCACTGTATTTGCAAATAAGTGCAGTCACCTTTATTCTTATTAAAAATCCTTATTACTTTTGTAAAACAAAAACAAAAACACAACACCTACCAGTCTCTTTCATGCGGCCATCTTTTTTCCCATCACCATTATCTTAAGACTGAATGCGGAACAGTACTTAGCATGGCCATTGCTACATTTGCTCTGCAGCTTGTCTTACCAGCCCCTGAGCACTGGTTCTGTTTAATGTGTATAGTTTTATATATAAGTTTCTTGAAGAATTATACTTTCTGTGTCCAGTTTTAATACATTAAGGGCTGTTAATGTTGGATATAACACTTTACTCTTATTTTTCTAAAACTCCTTAGTGTGGCCATGAACCTCATTATTATATCCATTAGAAGGAGAGAATACATTTTGCTTTGTGTTCTTCTTTCATAGCCCTCCAGTGGGCATATTCCATGCCATACCAATTCTCTTTACCAATGACAAATGCTATGATAGCTAGCCAATGGGTAACAAAACAAAAACAAAAACAAAATTTTGCAATATACTTTCTCTTATAATTGTCACTTTAAGAATTTTAAGAATTTCTTCAGACTATGAATAAGCTGAGGTTGACAAACTGAGTTAGAAATACTCCTCCCTTTCCAAGGATATCTCTTACCACAGGGCTGCATTCCTAGCCCTATGTAAAAAGGTCTCTGTCCACATACCTAACTGATATCTGTTTACGTTTTTACATTTCTTATCATTGCTAAATTTAAGAGACTTAAAATACCACATCAGGAAAGAGGCTTTCTAGTTGGTTCCAGCTCTGGGAACTCTGGGCGCTGTGTCTGAAGTAAATGCTGTCTTCATCAACAGGAATTTACCTACCACCTTGGAGGGCAACCAAGGGCAGTAGAAATAGTCTATAATAGTTTGGGAATCTCTTTAACAACCCTGACCAATAACTCAAAAGAGGGTTTCTCATGCCTTGGTGTAAGGGTTTTCGTTAGGAGTTTTGTTTCTTAGAGAAAGCACTGTCCACCAAGTTGAGAAAATTTCATTTGAATACATATGAATATTTATACATACATATGTTATAATTTTATTAGGTATATAGATAATAATAATTAATTAATATGTAGTTATAATACGTATTACTAATTAATAAATATTAATAAGCAATAATATTTCCTTATGACTTTTTCAGATATCCTGACTGTTATTTTATCTTCATTTCTACTTCTGTATTTATCTCTAAGACAGCATTTGGGTGCAAACATGGCTCACATAACTTGGTAACCAGTAGCTCTCTAGAAGGACTTGAGATTCACTCATCAAGAAGGTAAATATGTCTCATACTGGAAACATAGCCAATTACCCAGGAATAGTTAAGGACTTTGGAGCAGAGCCTATACTCATCACTTTACTAAACCAGCAGAATCCCTACCAACCTTCTAAATATTTGTCCTTATAACCACAGATAAGCATAATTTTCTCTTCAAGGAAACTTCTTTTGAAACAGATAGAGACCATTATAGAAAACCACAACCCAATTAACATGCACAGATGTGAAGCCCAGACCCAGTAGATACATCTACAAAACTACTCCCACACCTAAGGCTCAGGGAACACTGTGAAAAAAGGGGTGGAGAGATTGTAAGAATCAGAACAGAGAGTTTTCTGGGAAATTGTATTTCCTAGAAATGTCAGATTCTATACACACAAAGCCTCGCCAACATGATTGTGTATATATAAGTGGAACAAAGATAATACCAATAGATGTGCCAATCTGGGCAGAGGAAATCCCAGGAGGCCTCAACTCTAGACGAAGAACTATAGGCCACAAAGAAATGCTGAGAGCAGGAGAAACAGTCTCCCCAGGGAAGAGCACACCAATTTCTTATCCAATACCAAGTCGTGATCTAGGAAAGCAAACACACAAGTAACATTTCAAACTGGTATTTATGAATTTGAGAATATGTATATATTATTGTATTATATATTACATGCATATACATTTATATATGTATGTAACAACAATCAGTGAAAACAGAGGTCAGGTATTTGAGAGAGATCATGGAGGTGTATGGGAGGATTTGGAAGGAGGAAAAGGAAGGGGTAAATGATGTAATTATGTTATAATCTCAAAATATAAAAGAAATCATTTAAAAAAAGTCATCCCACTCTGTGTTTCCTTTTCATCTCATTGGTTAATGATGACTTTGAAAGTCTTTTCTCTTATTTTCTTCTTCTGAGTTACGTCTTCTTATTCTTTAATTTTTTTTTGGAGGAATAAGTGCAGTATTAGTAAATGTTAGTTAAGCTTCAGTCTTTACATATTAATGCTTTATAGATTAAAAATTTTAAAACCTATTACCCCTTTTTATTATCTGCTAATAAAATTCTGTTTGCATGTCCTATATCTTACAAATTTTTATTTACATTTTTCTAGTTAGTTAATTATTTGTTAATTTATATTGTATTAAAATAGTTTTTATTTCTAGAGTACAATATAACATTTTTTTCTATGTGCACCTTGGAAAGATTCAGTCAAGTTCATTAGCATCTAATACTTTATTAATTTGTCATTTTTCTGTTGCCAAGATAATAAAATTCTAAACCTGTGACTTATAGAAATAAAGCATAGGAAAATCGTTGTTCCTAGTGTATGGGTAGAAGGTCAAAGACAGAGAAAGGAGAGGCATTGAACAAAGGGCTTAGTATTTTCATCAAACAGTGATAACACAATAGATTACTAAGAGAAAATATTTCTATCTGATGAAAATACTTAGTAATCTATTGTATTATCACTGTTAGTATATTTTATATATAAACATAATCAATAGAATTATTTTTGAGGAAATCCAAGTACTAATTTTTCCTTATGGTTTGTATTTTTGATGTGATATGTGATCTTTTCTAACTCCTCATCTTTGTGACTTTGTGTTCTCTTAGCTTTCATATTTTTCACTTGTAAATTATTAGTCAATCTCAAGCATGATGTTATTTTAATTAGGTTAACAGTACAGAGTCAACTCAAGACAAAGAGTCTACCAGCTTCAGTAAGACCCAGGCCTTCTCTATTACTACAGCACTCTTTTGGCTTTGCCCCTGAACCCAAATCTCACTCTATACTCCTAGTTAATGCTAAATGGTTTTTCTACAAAATGAACATCATTTTGATTTGTCTAGTGGAATAGAAATAAACACTTTGACATAATAAGCACTGTTCTCTGGGGTCTAGAATCATCTCTACCTTCCTCAGTCCACTTTGTGACCCTTCTCCTGAGAACATTCTAGAACTTCTCTTCATGCTCTTCTGTTCCAGGCCTTTAGTCCTGTCTTTATGCTCTGTAACTCCAAAGACTCCCTCTCTACTTCTGACTTTTTTGCCTAACTTCTACTTCTTTAGGTATTAGCTAACATTTTATATTTATAGAAAGACATATTTGACTTGTCCATAGACAACTAAAATATCTTGGCTATCCATTCTATAGTTATCTACTAATTGCCTTTTCTTAACCAGTTCTTTTAAAATAGCTTTTCCCTTGCTTTTCTCCTCAGTGATTCTGTGAGAGCAGAATTTCTGCCTGCCTTGCTGTGTTCTATACAATATTGAAAACATGCCACAAGCTTCCCCATGCAGACCCCCTTTCAGAGTAAATATTGCTATTCTACCCCATTGAGCTTCAGCTCGATTTATGACTTGGTTTAACCTACAAAAATGCTGCAAAGACTATAATTCTATCATGAAAACCTATGCCGTAAATCCAGTTTGCTTTCTCTGAAGGATAAAATACTCATAAAGAGTGATGCTCAAATACCACCAGCTTCACATGTGTAAATGATAGAATCATTTCCTCCTGTTAAGGTGTCATTAGAGTTGTCCTCCAAAGTAGAGTTGGGCATTCTTACAAGGGAATGCCCCAAAGTTCCCAGAGGTGGGGCCAAATGAAATTCCAAAAAGTGAGGTTAATTTCAGAATGATCAGTCTACTATAATCTTGAGTGGGGAACTTAAATATTGGGAAAAAGTAACTGACTACCATATTCTTGTGTGGGGGGCAATATAAGGCATATTCTCATTAGGTATCACCACCACAGCTGTCCAGTCAGTGGATTTCAAAAAGACTATCAGAAATTTGTCTCAGAATTAAGGCTAATGTCTTCCATGACCTAAACACCTTTATTAGAGTCTGGAAACATCTGAGGTCTCATGACAGGTCCAAGCAGCTAGTAGGGTACCAGAATAACTTAGCTGCTGTGTTTCTCAGTCTGGAAGGAGCAAACCACATAGCAGCTAGAAGGCCTTTCAAATCTAAAACTCTTCATGGACAGTGTAGCCTCAAGGTGATGCAACTGCCTGAGTGACACCAGGCAGGGCCGGTTTCGATTGCTGGTCCCAGAGCAAGTTGATTTAAGCCTCTAAGGTATGAGGTTGCTTGCTTTCCCTTAATAGAGTGTTGAATTTACAGTGTCTGTCTGTTTGTCTTGATACATGGTAGTGGAAACTGATGAACTTTCTTTGCCTGATGAACTATATACATCTACATTCTCTCTCTAAACACAACACAATAGCTATGGCATGAACATTCACAGATACTAAAATTTCCCCAAACACATTATGTGACTCATGAATTTGTGAACAGCAATTTTTCTTGTGAACATAATTTCTTCAAAAATCTGCAAAATGAAAATATATATTATGGAAAAAACTAGTTATTCTTTCTACAAAATTTAATTTTAATGTCTTGATGAGTCAAAGGAAGTTTACAATGTTTTGAAAGTTCTATGTAAGACATAAAAAAAGTAGCTAATAATGGTGATAAAGTCCTCAACACATTCCAAGAGCCTTTTCTTTAGTAATTCCTAGCTCTAGATTTCTTGGATTTATGTGGTATATGGTACAGGTTTATTTCCAGTCTTCACTTACATAAGGAAGTCTTCCAATACTGTTTGTTGTAGGTTCCTCAGAGGCAGGGTGCAGTGGCCCTGTTGGTGATACATATACCTTTGTTCAGTTTCTTCCAGTTAAGAGTGGGATGTCCCCACCGATTAGCTTTTAACCAACAGATGACGGTAAAAGTCCTGGGATACTATTTCTGTGGTTAGGTTTTTGGAACAATTAAGACTTCCGTCTTGTTTCTTCTCTCTTTGTACTTTGGTGGTGGAGTTACATTTTTTAAGCTGCTCCCCATACACAGCCGCACGAAAATAAAGAGGTCTCTGGCTGATAATTAGCAAGAAGCCAACAGTGACAACATCACAATGGATCCTGGAAACAGATTTCCTAAGGACTTCTGACAGCTGTGTAAGTAGCCTTGGAAACAGGTCCTCTCCATGTAGACGCTCACAATAATAAAAGCCCTAGGTGTCCCATCTCAAGAATAATGAGATAACCTCAAAAGAAACTCCGAAACTTAGAAACTAGGAGACAATAACCCAATAGTGAATAATAAGCCGCCAGTGTTAGGCTGACATGTTATGTTGCAACAGGGTCAAATATGACCTTTATGATGAACAGACTTTCTTCTTTCTATAAATTAGTTATTTAAGACTTTGCCCCTAGCATTACAGTGTGCAGAGGTAAAGGATCCTGAGGGCTCTAACTCTGTCAATCAGAAACTCCATTGATGGATTCACAGCTCAATCGACTTGGAGTTAGAAAATGTAAAAATGGGACCTGTTCAGGGCAGTAAGGCACTAAGGGTTTCTCTCTCTCCCTCCCTCCCTCCCCCAACTCCTTTCCTCCCTCCCTCCCCTCACTCCCTCTTTCCTCTCCTTCACACCCTCTCTTCCTTCCCACTCTCCCTTCTTTCTCTTTCTTTTGACGTGAAAGATCTAGGTAGAAATCTCTACTACATAAGCTAACCATCATGATATTATATGTTGCCTTAGGTCCAAAGCACTGGAATTAAGTGAACATGATGAAATATCTGAAATTGTGAGTATAAAGAAATCACAACAAGTGAAATTAATTAATTGCAGTGACAAAATGCATGAAGGAGGAATTAAAGCAGAGAGAGGAGAGAGACACAGAGACAGACAGACAGACAGAGAAAAACAGGAAGAGACAGGGAGGGAGGAAGAGAGAGATAGAGATAGAGATAGAGATGGAGAGGGAGAGGGAGAGAGAATGAAGTAGATTTAGTTGAAAATCCTGGCAGCCAGCAAGAGGAATCCTGGAGAAAACTCATGCTTTTTGTGCTAGACAGAAAATAGAATAAAAAGCTAATTAAAGAAGGGAAAAGAAATCCCAAGAATGTAAGTAGTCAAGTGAGAAAGCTGGCTAAAGAAAAGTTGCCCAACGCTTATATCCATGTGGTAAGAAGGTCTTCTAGAGCTCCCCTACTTCCATTTGTATTTTGTAGACACTGTTTCAAGCATTAGATGATGGTCAGGGTAAGGAAGGGATGTTTTCCTTTGCAAACTGGATTTTTCATACTTTAATTTTAATGTAGCTTTTTCAGTTTCTAATTTTATAACACAACTTGACAAATAATAACTTTCTAATGTAAATAACAAATGACTGCACCAAATAAAAATAGAAAGGAAGAATATTATATCTAAATTGCATAGGAGAAAAATTAGGAAGATAAGATTAGTCTAATTGAAAACAGATATCTCATAGAGAAAATCAATAAAAGCAAAGCTACTTTATTGAGATGTCAATCAAATGTATAAAATCTTCACTTGGCATCAGGAAGCATCTCTGTAAAGGGCCAAATATTTTATATTTTAAGAATTACTAGCAAGGAACCTATACTGTATTGTGTATGCAAAACAAAAACAAGTTTAGGTCATTTATACAGATATGTGCCAGTAAAACTTTGTTTTCTACCACAGAAGTTTGGGTTTCACATTGTTTTAATGTTTTGTGGATTACTAAGACTGATATTTTGTTCAAACATGTAAAACTATAAATGTATTTTAATATGTGGATTGAATGAGGATCAAGGGTGGAGAACATTTACACATACACTGTGGTTTGCCTTTACATGTGAAAGGACCTTGAGAGATAAAATATTACACAGCTGACAATAGAAGAAATAAAAATTGTGGATTTATGTGGAATGCTAAATTATTTTATTTATCACAGAAACTTTCCTGCATAAATTCTAAAATAAATTCATAAAGAATACTGTTCCTATGCAGATTTTTACAGAAATAAAAATGAAGGTAACACTGAAATTTATTTCCACTTATAAGAAATGTGGGTTCTTTTGTGAAAACAAAGTTATTTTAAGAACAGAAAATATTAAACCATTGTCCCTCATGAGTATAGAAACAAAAATGCTTACAGAATATTTTTAGATTAAATCCATGAATCTATACATGATTTAATATGTATTTTAAAATACACACACACATAAACTTTAAGAAAACATCTAATTAGAAAAACAAAAGTTTAACTTACCTGGTGATAATAGTTCTCTCTGTAACACTACACTTTCTGGAGAAGTCTAACTTTTATTTTTGCCTTGAATAAGCTAGTCAAGGATCTCAGGACATTAACTTAAGGTCATAGCAATTCCACTGTGTCAATGTACAATAAATAAAAGGCACATAGTTTGAAAAAGAAATAAAAATTTCAAATTCAGACAATTAATAGCTGCTTTTAAATTTATATTGGAATAGAAATGAAGTAAATTTTTTCTCTCTTTTTTTATTTGTTATATTTGTGTTTTAATTTTACACATCAGCCATGGGTTCCTCTGTCCTCCCCCCTCCCGCCCCCCCTCCCACCTTCTCCTCATCCCCTCCCCTCCATTCCACCTTCCCCAGGGCCAAGACTCCCCTGGGGATTCATTTAAACCTGGTGGATTCAGTACAGGCAGGTCCAGTCCCTTCCTTCCAGGCTGAGCAAAATGTCCCTGTGTAAGCCCCAGGTTCCAAACAGCCAGCTCATGCACGAAGGACAATTGAATAGCTTGAACTGTTTGGGAGGCACCCAGGCAGTGAAGTAAAAATTTTATACAGACAAACCTGAACCAAACTTCTCATCAGCATGGGTCTAAAGGCTTTGATGATTGTGATCATAATCAACATGTGTACTAATGAGTTAACAGTATAGAGTAAAGGAACAGACATCCCAAATGCTAGCCCTAAAAATATATACATATAAAGAACACATGGACTGAGCTAAGCAGGTTATGTTTACATACTTAGGAATATATAATATATAATTTATTTATATACGTAAATAATTAAAGAAAAGGATCATGAATTGAAAGACAGCAAGAGGTGTACATAAAAGGAGTTGGGAGGCAGTAAAGGAAGGGAAAACAATGCAATTTTACAATATAATCTCAAAAAATAATTATTTCAAACTGAGTATATGAGTTCTTATTTTCTCATTGTGTATTTAACTTTATGTGGAAGCTACCAGTTTTTCCAAGGTTCCTGTGCTATCTTCTATTTCCAACTTAAGCATGTGAAAATTCTCTATGCCTCACTAGTTTCTTCATCTCCTCACCTGCCTTACTATTATTAGTAATTTTAATTATAGCAACGCTAATGTGTAAATAATGTCATCTTGTGGTTTTAATTTGCATTTTCCTAATGACTAGTGACAGTGATAATCCTTTTGTCTACTCTTTAACCATCTAAACACATTACTGTCTAATGCTTAAAAGTTTTGCACACTTGAAAGAAGTTACTTTTTTACCAGGAAGAGCTTCCTCACATATTTTTGACATGCTTTGATTTAGCTAGATAAATGTATTAGGACTATATTTCCCTTCTTTTGTGGCTTGCTTCTTGTTTAATAATGATGTATGTGAAAAGCCAAGGTTTTATTTTATAAAAGCATGATTTATCACTTTATCTTCTTTGGTTTGTGTGTTTTGCTTTTCTGTTGATGAAATATGTGCTTGTCATTTCAAAACTTCTATTCAAATTAATTTCTTGAAGCAATATCTTTAAGATACACACACACACACACACACACACACACATATATATATACACATACACATGTATACATATCATACATATTATATATGTTTGGTTAGTATGTGTAATGAGAACTAAAGAAAAGGTGTCCATGCATAAAATCACAGTCTTAACACCAATTTCAGAGTAGCTTTATCTAAACAAGGAACCAAATAAAAGACATTCAAACATCTATCACAACTGTAAAGGATATTGAGAATGATAGTGTCTAAAAAGAGTGAATGATAGGGCATCAAGAGAGTAACAGGCACAAATATAACACAGAAATGTCAAAAATTACATTCTCAATGATAGAAACCAGGCAGAAAAAGCTCACACAATCGAATTCCATCTACATAAAGCATTATAAAATGCAAACAAATATTTACTGATTGAAATAAGAGTTTTGCTTTTCTGAGCTTCTAGGGTGGAGGGAAGAAATGGCTTTTTGAAGGAAGAGGCATAAAAGGTTCTGTGTCCTTTATGGTAGTGGCTTTCATAACTGCATGTAACTGTGGAAATACGTTGAATTGGACAACTTGAATAAGTTCAAATTATACTACAGAAATCATGCATCTAATTGTAAGGAACATTTAGAAAGAAGTCTAATGTGGGGAATGAAATGCACTATGATCTGATCTGCTCTGGGTTTGGACATTATATAGTTATCAGATATACTTCTGGGAAAATCTCATTCCCTTATAATATTAAATTAAAATAGAATTACTCAATGAAATACATACAGGAAAAAATTATATATCTTCACTCATAGAAATTATTCAAAGGGATATTATCATAATGAATGTAAATAACATGAAACCTTACTAGCAAAACTTAAATATTGACTAGTTTTAATGAAATATCCTCAACTCTAAGTTTAAGTGATAAAGGACATAATACTTAATAAAATATTAAAATATAGCATATTCTTATTTAAAATTTTGGGAAATTAATACATTATTATTGTTATAGGTAAAGTTATGATTCACCTTTTGGTCTCAACTCTCATATTGTGAACTACTATCCATTTAAGGACTGTTTATAGGCAAACTATGCATTCTTTGTTTTATTCTTTTAGTGGTTTTCTATTGAAAATGGATACCGAACATCATGTGCAATCTAGTGTTCTAGGCACAAGGCTGCCACATAACTGATGGAAAACATGCATGTGTCTGAGAAGTTTCCTTCAAGAAGAGTCACAGTGCCATTGACTATTTATGAAATATCTTCAAATACATATACGTTTTAAACAGTGTTGTATATTGTGTGGTGGAAACTTTGCGACTAGAGGCTTACAGGAACCTAACCCGATAGTTTGTTATGGACAGTGACATAGTCTTCACTAATTCAGAGTTTGAATTACTTTATAGAGAATATCATAGTGACTCAGCATCTGTAAACACAGTTCATAATACTGTGCATTACTTACATAGACAACATTTTTATTGAAATTCATTGGTTAGAAAAGCAAATTATAATTAATACCTTCACTCCCAGTAGAAATGACACACTACTAGAGATATATACTTGTGTAACGTTGAATGAAAGCATGAATCAGTATGAAGAGGTGAATATCACTTGTTTGTGAGATATTAGAAACCAGCATGCAAGAGTATGAACGTGTGAAAAAATAGAAACCATTGTGTGATAACCATGTGGTCACTCACACAAATACCTATCCATTGTAGAGGAGAATTGTATAAGATGCAAGGAGTGGTCTGTATTCACTCATTTTCTTCCTTAAAATTTAGCTATAGATTTATAGCAATGTGCTGCCAGACTGTGATCTGTGGAATATCACCTCTATGGATTGGAAGGCAATCTTCATGCTACCAAAGGAGAAAGGTAAACACCAACTCAGTTACTATAAACCCCTTAATTTGCAATGTTGACCTGCCTAGAAGATACACCAATGCAACAGTGGCATAAAGCTTATGGGAATAATCATCCAAGATATGATTGGACATAAGGCCCACTTCATTAGTTGGAACTCATACCAAACACTGCTTGGGTAATGAAGAACCTGAGAATAGATAGACCATGGACCTAGGGGAATAGCAAGTACTACTGTTCTGCTATAGGAACATAGCCATAATATGATTTGCAATTAGAGTCTGCTATACTTACAGATCAGTGTCTTGCTCAACCATCATCAGAGAGTCTTCCTCATGCAGTAAATGGAAAGAAATACTGATACTCACAGCCAGATATCATGCAGAGAGGGAGAGACCTTGGAACACTTAGTTGTAAGTGGGTTGTCTCCATCAAATTCCTCCCTTTTGGGCTCAGGGAACTCAGTGGAAGAGGAGGCAGAAAGAATGTAAGAACCAGAGCAGATGGAGGACACTAAGGAAACAAGGCATTCTAAATCAACATGATCAAAGTACTTATGAACTCATAGAGATTGAGACAGCATGCATAGGGCTAGCACAGGTCTGCTTTAGATGGGGTTCTAGAGATAGAAGGAGATGTGGAAACCTGTCCCCACCCCAATTCTAGAAGCTATCATCAACTGATAAAAAATTCCAAATGAGAAATTCATTTTCTCCAAGGAGTCTCACTGGGGAAACAAACCACTCTTAAGGATAGGCCTTCTGTCCAACAGAAGATGGCCAACACAAAAGCAACTCAAAAGCAACTCAACAGCATCTTTTGAGGTTCTTTGTCTCATCATGTTGTATCGGAACATTTTTTCTACCTTACAGGTCTTTTGCATATTTCTCATGGCTTCTGGTATTAGATTTTAATGGAATCCCAAGTGTGCAAACATGTGTGTCTTTATGTCCATATGCATTTCCTTTGGCTATTTTTCTTGTTTGTGTGTTTTGTACTATTCTGCTTTGTTTGATTTTTGTCTTCTTATTTTATTATCATTCCTTAGATGCCTGTTTGTTTTCTATTAAGAGACAGAAAGGGTATGGACCTAGATGGGAGGGGAGATAGGGATGGGCAACAAGGGACTGGGTGAGTAGAAACCCTAATCAGAATATATTTAATGAAAAAAAAAACTGTTTTCAATAAAAAAAAATATCCTCTTCTTTGTATAATACTCTGGCCTAATCAGGATAATAATTTATAATGACTCACTGAAAACATGTTAAGTCATCCACTGACAAATATAATTCCATAAAATTTCAAATATTAATTTCAGCTTCATTTCCCCATGAATTTCTTTACTTATAAAAGTCTTGTCCTGTTTAGTTCCTCATAGGAGGAGTGAAGAAGGGCATAGGTGGATAGAATCTACACATCTAAATGGGTTTCATGTTCCATTAGTGAAAGCCTTGAAGGAGATTAAGGTAATTTACAGGCAGACTAAGTCAGGAGAATTTTAGAGGATCATACTAGATGCAGCTCATTCCTCCTAATATTTCCTTCTTCTACATAGATCCATTCCTAGTTGAAGACATTTCTATCCAGAAAAAAACAAACAAACAAACAAACAAGCAAACAAACAAACTTACTTTGTTTCCTACCCTTCTTAGCAAATCAGGTTTGAGCATGTGAATTTATTCTGTTTATAGTAATTTAAATACTACTTTTGTGGCAGAATTTAGACATCCACATCCAGGTAGGTTTCTCTCTGTGTTTCTGTCTCTGTCTGTCTCTGTGTGTCTGTCTGTCTCTCTCTCTCTGTGTATGTGTGTGTGTGTGTGTGTGTGTGTGTGTGTATTTTGCTCCTAGTCATGTTTGGCTTATTCTGTCTTCTTGTGCTGTGAGATGTTCTGTATGTCAGATATGTTGCTCTGATTAGTTAATAAATAAAACACTGATTGGCTAGTAGCCAGGGAGGAAGTATAGGCGGGACAAGCAGAGAGAATTCTGGGAAGTGGAAGGCAGAGACAGAGAGAGCCACTGCCAGCCACTACCATGAGTAGCAACATGTAAGATACCGGTAAGCCACAAGCCATGTGGCAACTTGTAGATTAATAGAAATGGGTTGATTTAAGATATAAGAACAATTAGCAAGAAGCCATACAGTTTATAAGTAATGTAAGTCTCTGTGTGTTTACTTGGTTGGGTCTGAGCAGCTACTGGACTGGCAGGTGAGAGAGATTTGTCCTGACTGTGGGCCAGGCAGGTCCTGTAGAGGAAACTCCAGCTACATTCTTGGTTGTATCTAGGATAGCTGGCCTCAAAGAGCCTATGCTAGACCCTGCCTGATATGAGCATTGCTAAATGTTTATGACAGATCAACACAGGAACTTTGGCATAGCAGCTATGTGCTCTCACTCCCACATGTCCCATGTTTTATCATTGCCTAAGACAGAATTGCTTTTATATTTTATTTAGCCATATTCTTCTTGTTCTTGGGTTTCTTAGCCTATTCATATTAAATACCTGGGTATCAGGTAGAAGAAAACTAAGAGAAAGCCCTGTGCTCTTCCTAAATCTACAAAACAATGCTGTTGGAAATATAAGAATGTGCTCTGTGCAGCCCAGCAAAATTTTCTGTGTCCAGTGAGTAACAGAGAAATGCCATCAACTCTGTATGTTCTGCATATGACCTAATCCTTGGAAGGGTTATGTAATGCAATCTTCTGCCACTTCTGTTTGTAGCTGAATTGTTCAGCTTACATATGCTCAAGACCCATCCCACAGGCAAGTAGGGGAATCCAGTTTATCACAGACATAGGTATAAGAGTTTCAGCAACTCAAAGTACCCCTATTCTAACTGGGGAGATGATGCAGTGGGTAAGACCACTTGCTGCATAAGCATGGGGACCTGGATTTGAATCCCCTGTACCCTATAATATAATTACATTGTTGTGGGGAGTGGAGAAAGGATGATCCTAGCCTAGCTCCTGGTGCAAGGAGAGACTCTGTCTCAAGGAAACAAGGTAGAAAGTTATGGAGTAAGACACCATACCTCCTCCTTGGACCTCTGCTAGTTCGATACACAACACAAAGATATATATGTACCTCACAGAACCTCTCTCTCTCTCTCTCTCTCTTTCTCTCTCTCTCTCTCTCTCTCTCTCTCTCTCTTCCTTTCCCCCTCTCTTACACACACACACACACACACACACACACACACACACACACACAGAGACAAAGACAGAGACAGAGAGAGTATTTCAAAGGATGCTAAAAACACACTCTCATCTTGCTTTCTCATTCAGAAACCAGAACTCAATAGCGAGTCTGTGTAGATGAAACAAGCCTGGTCCCAGGCATGTTTCACTACCAAAATTCCATACATGCTTTCTTTAGTAAGTGCAATAGAATGGGGTTTCATACTTTCAAGTTTTCAAGAATCTTCCAGACATCTGACATTCCTCTATGTTTTTCATAATACTGAGTAAAAGATGGGGGTTGAGAGAACTCCTGTGTGCATACTTTGTTTTCTTCATTATCAAGGAGATTAATTATTATTATTATTATTTTTTTTTGCTTTTGAAAACTCAGGTGTTAAAAAAATTAACATCTCTATAGATGAAAACAGTCCTAAATAGTTTGATACAGTTTGATAACTGGTAAAGCTTCTTTCTAATTTATTCTCAATTCAGGAATCTCTCCCCCATTGGAACACCAAATTTATGATGTAGTCATCATAAGTTAAGTGATTTTTCTGATGGAGAGAGGAGGGACCCCATCTTAAATCTCCTAAACAGCAAACATCAGACTTTCACAATGAAGTGTTCTAAGGTGGACAGTCCAGGGATGGTTAATATAAAACATTGAAAAGGACCTGTGGTCTCTTGTTCTTCCTCATCTAGTGCCTCTGATCAGAAGCCTCTTTTGGGGCTCCAGAACAGAGGTGTAGACAGGGCATGTCAACACCAATGTGCTCCTTCTTATCAGTGAGGAAATTGTCCTATCACATTCCAGCACTCATTCTCTCATGGTGTGGTGGCCCAAACTGTCAAATGCTGGAGTAGGAGTTTCTTGATTGTCTCAATCAAGATTTTCTCCCCTGTAGGTTGGAATATAATTGGAAACAAGTTTACAATTTTCCTTTCTACTTTAAATAAAAAGGCAATAACAAAACAAGAGAGAAAAAACTCTTCTATATGTATCCAAGTCTTCAAAAATATTATTCTTGAAGCAATGGCAGGTGTTTAGCTCAATCAGGACCTTCAATAAAACTATGCCTTTCTTTTCTCTCCCTGGGTAGCACAGGCTAAAATTCACTATAGTGATCATTTCAATGAAAAGAGATAAACCCTGATCTTGAACATTTTATGTATTTGTTCTCATTAATATCAAATGGCAACTTTAAATATGTTTAATAGCTTATTTCAATAAACTTTCCTAATGTTGCTCTCATGTAGTCAGGCCATAAGGTAGAAAGCGTTATCTGACTGTGTCTGCTAGCACTATTGATAGTGAAGACAACAATAAAAAGCAGTTCAAAATTGTGCAAGAGATACTATCACTAAGACCCTTTACACACTATAATATCTTTATGTTGTATATAATATATAATATATAATCTCCATGTTATATAATGTAAGAATGCTGAACTGACCAGAATGTGAGTTTACTTTCATATGAACTTTTCAGAGAAGTCAGGAAGATACAGTAACATGTTGTCAAGTTTGAAATGTGCCTGGCTGGCTGTGAAGTGCCAGGCATCATTTACTTTCAGCCTCTTTAAGATAGAGAGGACTCTAGTGTTGTTACTATACTTAGCTGAAGCCATGTACAAGGTGCATGAATTTGCCAGACAAAGGACTGCTAGTGGAGACCAAGGAATATTATACTTTTGAAATAATATTCCTTGCCTTTGTGAATTGCACACAGTCTGAACACTGGAGCTTTGCAAACATTTTATGAAGGCATAAATAAGCCATTTGTGACTTCAAATTGCAACCATCTTAAAAAGCCTGAAAAGCTGTTCCAGAAAGGAAATGCCAAATTTATCTCAAGTCAGTACAAAAGGCAGCACTTGTCTGTTGTCTATACTGCAGAACTGCATACTTGGGAGGATCTTTAGGGTTAAAATAATAGCCTCATGTTTTCGGCAATTTTAGTTTGATTGTTGACTATCTAGGGAGCTAATAGAAAATCAAATAAGACTGTGAAACCTCAAGGTTTTCAAACATTTTTCTATAGGATGAGCAAAAAGAAAAGAAGGAGAGAAAAATAGAAGTGACTTAAGAATTGGAAATATCACTTAGCTATTTTCTTCTTGGATACAGTGTTTGAAGGACTATAAGTTCACATTTCTACATATTTTTTGCACACTTTGTTTGCAATTTACAAAACGTGATATGGGATTAGAAAAGCAGTAAATTGTGCATATCACTTAGGGACAATGTTAGTTTTTCTTTAACATAAATATCCATCTTGAATAAAATGTGGTAAGGACTTAGATGTCGGCCGAACCTACACTATGCTGTCAGCTATGTCAATAACATAAAATCTTAGGTTTGCAGCATGAATCACTTGAAAACATTATTATTTGTTGATTCATGAGTTGCTGAGATGAAACCAGGGTGGTGTTTGAAGATTTATTTGGCTGACTGTCTTTATGAACTGTAGAACATATGGAATATCTTGGATTTGAGAGGGAAGAATTCTTTTCTGTTTGCTCCTTCTTGTGCTATTTTTCCTATGGGATGGATGTCAAGTCAATGTAGTCTAACTAGACTTATCTCCAGGGCAGGGCTTCAGGTATGTTTTTGTACAATATGCTTTTTTTTTTTTTTTTTTTTTTAATGTCATGTTGTATGGTTCTGTGGGAAAGAAAGAAAGTGCGGTGAGAAGAAAATAGTCATCTTGGAAAATCAGCAACAGACCTTGTGACTTAGGATAGACTACATTTGTCTCAGGATCTACTGTCATGGATCTTCTGAGATGAAACAATGGAGAACTTAGCATGTGATTATTTTATGCATCATCACTGTGGTGTATCAGCAGTGAAGTTATGTAGATCATTCATTGGGATTAAACCAAAGAGAAAGACAAAAGTAAACAACCAGAAGATTAATTAAGGAAGAGTTGGTTTTGTGTCAGTCCCTGGTCAACGTTCTTTATTCTCTTCTCTCTTGCTGCATTCCTGCACTATGTTCAGTGGTACAAAAATCACCCATCATTCTTTGTATGTCTGCCTTCCAGGTCTTGTCAGAGGTGAACACAACTGTTCCCTTTTTGTGCACTGCAGCACTATGAGTCTTAGAAAGCAGATGGGCAGCTCAGTGTGAACAAAGTGTCATGCAGCTTGACCCCATCACCTCTGGGAAGGCCTAGCTTCAGACAGCTGCCATGGTTCATCTGAAGGTAGAGCAGACCATAGCTATAGCTGATTCTGCAATTATAATCAGATTTAAAGCTGAGAATGACATCAGTAGAAAAGTTACTTTGACTTAACTTACACTCGACATGTAGCTCTCAATTAGTTCTCTTTGTTCTTTCAAGCTGCCTCAGACCCGCTTCCCAGAGAGGTTCTCATCTTTTCAACTTCGTCCACAGCCCTGTCATTTTTCACAGTAAATTGACCCTTTTCTCTGATTTTTTTTTACATTGAGCTAACTATACTCTCACCCTCCTCAATTACCTAAACAAAAAATTTGATATGATTCTGCTTTTTCCTTGTATTTGCATATTTCCCTAAAACTCAGATATCCACATTTTACAAAGCCCTAGTAAAATTCATAACTTCTACCACAAAGTAAAACATTTTGGTGAAAAGAGATGTCCTGTAAGCTTTCTTAGCTTTTTTATTAACCATATGGTGACAATAGCCAGATGAGGTAACCTCATGACTCCGAAGTTTCCTTAGTCTTACTTGGGTTATAGTCTATTTTAGGGAGTTCTAAGAATTTTAAGGTGTCTAAAATATACTACTTGAAATATGCTGGATGCATCTGTTGAGCTAACTACAATATTGCCCTATTGAATTCCCTAAATGAATATGGTTGCCATGATTCTTTTCCTTGGTATTTGCACATTTTCCCCAAAGAAATAAAAATTTGACTTTGTTCATTCTTACTTGTAGGAAACTGAGAAGTCTGATGGCATCTACTGAATTCAAATCTGTCAGTGTGGTTCATCCTCATTCTCTTCTTTCCATTCCCTAGGCCAAATGCAGAGTTGTAATTTCTACTCTTCCTTAGAAATTCAATTCTGAGTCTTCACTTTGTGAATAGTAGTATCCTTTGTGTCTATGTATCAAAATCCAAGATCCTTCTTTTGTATTTCTGCCCCAACTGATTTCTATATTTTCCGATGAGTCTACAAAGCAGTAATTTTTGTATAATTCTATAATCTTTACAAAAGTAAGTGTAGGATTTGCTGATGGGGTTTCTGTGACTGCATCACTGTGATTTTGCATTCATAGAAAGCTTCTACAGACTCTAAGCTCCCTGAGGGCAGGAAGCAAATGTTCTGTCTTTTCTAAATCTATCGCACCTGCAATTGTGAAAGACACAGGGGGTAGGTGATAAACACTGCCTAGGTTAGTTGAGTAATGCTTTGGAAGTTGCCCCCCTGCATTTCTTTGTATGTGCATTTTTGGAAAATGGCCAAGACAAAGAGAAAATAAAATTTCATTTTTATCTTTAGAATCTTTTACAGTTTAAAACAGCCAATTGAGAATAAAATTCCCCACTTGAGAAACTGGCAAAGGAAACAGTGAAGATTTTGTCCAGACAAGAATATTTTCTAACCTGTGTGAAGACTATTTTCTTTGTGCTGTCTTTCCTTAATTTCTTGACTGGAGCGACTATGCTCTATTTGATTCTCTCCTTTGCGAAATTCCTTTAAAAACATATACAGTGATAACCCTTCCCACTTTCCAAATCTAGGCAGTATACTTAGTTGCTATCTTGTAGCCAACCCACATACCCCTTACTGTTACTTGAAAATACCAAAGTCTCTGCATCTATGTCAGGATCCTTCCGTTTGCTGCTCCATTTGCCTAGAACATTCTTCCTCCTCCATCTACTGCCTCTTTATATCCTGGAGGCCAAATACTAGCATGCCCCCTTCGTGATCTCTCCCTTGACCATGGTGTTTAAAGGCTGGCCGTATTTCCTAAGGTTACCTTTTGTCACATCAACGCCCCTCCCCTTCATCAAATTAGATTACAGTCTGAAATCACCACACTGTCTCTTTATTGCCTCCATTGCTGCTGTTTTGATGCGCTGGAATGTTTGTTGCTCAGTGGCTGGGGTCCTGTGATCTGTGCAGATCGCTTTATTTCTGTTACTTACATGGGCACCTGACATCCAGCAGACACTCACATAATTACTAAATGAATAATAAGGTGACAGTTTAAGCTACAAAATACACACATTGAGAAGTGACACAAAACCTAAAAGTGAGCGTGTATGCTAGGGATATGAAAAGCTGGCCACTTATTTATTTTCCGCAGAGAGAAAAGGAGCCTCAGTGAAGTTAGTCTCATGTAATAACCCCATTACTTTGATAAAGCAGGGTTTCATTTCTCCCCAGCTGTGAAAGGACTAATGGATCCTGGGTATATGTGTTTTTCTTCCATGCATTTCCTGTCTATTGTATAACAGATGAAATGAAGAGAATTATTTTAATAGTTGCTAATGTTTTCAAGCAAAAGTAAAACATGTCTTGGCCTCAGAGCTTGCCAGAGTTTCTGACTCACTCTGCCAGTCAGTGTGGAGAGGAAATAAAATTTACCTCTGCAATTTCAGCAGGGTCACAGAGATGTGGAAAGACAACAGCACCTCAGTTTATAGTATAATAATGCATGTGATGACATTCAATACATAAATTACACAAGCTTGCTCATCGAAGGAAACTTTTATACTCCCTCCTCTGGCCACTGTGCTGTATTGTTCTTCTTGTTATTGTGTGTTATCATATCCTTACTTATCTCCCATGGTCAGCTCTCCAGTCCTCTCAGTATACAGCTCTTGATCCTCAGTAATGGCCTAATACTTACTTCTTCTTCCACATCCTAGTTGACGTGGCTCCTATGATTTATATGACCAATTTCATTCCAAGGTCAAAGTCAGGTGCTGTAGGTTCTAGGAGTTGTTTGCTTCTAATCTCATTTTTTAAAGTTTATATTTGCATTCCTATTATTTGTTGTTGTAAGAATTTTTACATCTTACAAATACGGATGCATTTTCTCTCTAGGAAGGTTCAACATCCTCTAATGGAAGGGACATTCACGCCTTTCCTCATCCACTCCAGTCACTCTCACTGCTGCGTCCATCATGAACGGAGGGGGGGGGGGTGCTGAAACAAATGCACATGGAACTGAAGAAATGTTGCACGTGACGTTGAAAGATGCAAAATGAATCCAGGGGCTCACAGAGCTCAATGAAGTCTGTGTTTCTAACCCTCGTAGCCACTTGATTTTTGAAGAGAACTTCAGAGGATTAGGAAAGCTAAACTTCCATGTCATTGTCTTCTTCTTACACAATAGAGTATGTTGATGGCACTGATCACTGCACAACAACTTGAGACAGAAGATGATTAAAATCTTGGGTATGAGGTAATTTACATGATTCTAGTGAGTGGAACCTTGTGTTATACTTTTTAAGATAATAATGACCAATGGTAGAAAAGAGAAGAGGTGCGGAGAGTGAGAGAGAGTGAGAGCAAGACTGAGTAAGAGAGAGAAAGAGAGAGGGAGGGAGAGAGAGGAGAGAGAGAGAGAATTCATTCTATGTTCTTAGATTCACATAACCACAAAGACTGAAATTCTCCAACTCTTGTCTGCAAGTGGGAGATCTCAGACCCGGGGAAAGCATTGCAGTGTGATGACTCAGCTCAAGCAGTGAGACAAGAAAAATCACCTTTTGTTCCATTCAGGTCATGAAAGGGTTGAATGATGACTACCCATGTTGGAGAGGGACATCTTGTCTACAAATCAGTGTGTTGAACCATCAGTTTTTCTAAGAAAGACCAGCACAGACCAACCAGAAGTAAATTTAATTTGACAGCTCATATAAACACATAAAATGAATCATCATAGATCTTTAATTGATCAAACTTTGCTTTCCATGGGGAAAGTGTACACACAGCTCCAAAATACAGTGAAAGCTAAGGCAATCTTGGAAAATTGTTTATGTTGCTGAGATATGAATTAAAGCAAGGAATCAATGCCCCCTCTGTTTTAGATAGCATTGTATAGTTCAAAATGCCCCTTCATGTACTGGGCTCTCTCCCTGTTCTTGTTTCTCAAAGAAACTTCGTGTTGACTGAGAGAATGACTATCCAGTGTGCGTCTTATGGGATCCTTTCATTTCATGTGTGGGGAAACTTCCTCTCACAGAATTAACATTCTTCATTTTGTTGATGAAAATGTTGACTTTTTCTCTTTTCTTCAGTGGATAGAAAATTTTAATAATACCTGGGATTTTATCCAAGCTAGGAAGTTCTGGCATATTTTTATTTTTCCATTTCTCATTTTCTCAACCTAGCTTTTCCAGTGAGCTTTTGATACCAATATTATTATTTATTTTGGTAAACCTAAAGATTTACCTTTCCAAAGACTTCGCAAAAATTTTCAAGGAAACACATGGGCCAAAGAATCTTGCTTTCCAAAAAGTATATCTTTAGCTAAAATTAAAGTCAATACCTTCTTCTAGGTAATCAGAACCTAGCGGGTGGTTCCATTTCCCATTCCTACTCTGGGCCATTCTGTGAATGTGGCTGTCCCTTGAGTGTTATGTATTTACAGTACAGTTTCACAGTGACTCTGACTTAGAGGAAAACAGGGAGATGAACTTGTTCATATTTACCTCCATCATCAAGAAGACAAATATGAACAAGTTAGTGATGCTGTGGGGAACGGAAATTAAGAAAGGTAGTGCAGTTTCTGGGAATTATCTTTTATATGAGCGATGAAGTAAAGAATATCCATTTATTTGGCTTAGTTATTTCCAGAGGTTTATCTGGGCATATGGACATAATTTATAGTTAGGATTCTTGGTATGAAAGACCCCCTTCTCCACAAAATAAATGCAGATTTAATAAAAAGATATGATGATAGAATCCAGCTTGTATGCGGCACCAAGCCTGCCACATCAAATTTGTCTACCTAAGAATTTAAGCTTCATCACCCCTGTGTCTGGACTATGGTGTTGTCTTCAGTTCTGAGATGCAAATAGAATACGATCCTATGACATTGAACATTTGCAGGTAGAGCAGGTTTAGTTGGGAGGTTGGCCAGCAAGAAGTTGAGGTTCAGAGAGATGAGGACTACCTCTTGCACTGGTTAGTAACAGGAAAAGAGAGGTTCTGGTAAGAGGTATGTTCTGTACAGAACTTTGAGCTTGAGACAGCTAATTCTCATTGTTCAGATGGGCTGGCTTCTTTGCACATCTACTTTTTCAATCCAAATAGTCCATGAGTGGATGCTGGAGACACACTGCCTGGAAGACAACTTCAGCATGTCCTTAGTTCAGGAGTTTATATGTGGATTTGTCAAGGCACCAGCCAGTTGCATCTTACTGAGAAGCATTGCTGGTACCATTTGGCATCCCCATGGTTATATCTAAATTTATCCAAATGCAAGAATCTCTTATACAGGGAGAAATATCATATTAGGTCTCTAAGAGTCAGTAAACATCTATGCTAGAATAGCATTTTGATAAGTATAATAATACTATATTTATCAAATAAGTATATTATATCCTTATAATATTCACATAGTAGGACCTGGTTTGTATAAACTAATAGAAAGTAAAATAATGCAGGCCATCACATTTTCTTGATGAAAATAAATTACTTTTTATTTTTTATGGCTTCATATCATGACCATTGAGGTAACGCTCCATTTAACATGTGTTATTTAGTGGTTTGTTTTACTAAACAGCAAATAATGCTCATTTATATCCCTATTTTTATTCATGATCAAGAGTCATTGAAATGAAAAGTAATTATTGTTTGGTTTCTATAATATTACTATAATATGGAAATACTCTTCAGTCTTCAATGGGGAGAAATCTGAGTGAACTGTTAGTGCACTACAACTAAGAACTCAGTATTCCTCTGGCATAGAGTGAGAAGATTCTCTTCAGTAAGAAGTTGAAGGTTAAAAGATTAAAACTGAGAGTAAATATTGAGTCACAAACAACTTAAAGATACAGTTGCCTCAGGAGACCCAAACTCAATATTATTGTTGTTTCAAAGTACCTTGGCCATAGATTCACATTTCCTCTTCAAATTAAAGTGAACAGCTCAAAATGAGCATCAGTTATAAGATCAGCACCTCTCAAATGAAGATGGCTCATCCCTGCCATCTTTGATGATATCCAAATGCAGCATTCAATGCAAATATTGTGCTTTCTACAGAGTTGCAGTAAGGTTTTACATGATTTCCCACATACCCGTGTGCCATTTCCAGGATATTGAGGTGTTTTGGTTGACTGTCACCTGCAGGGTTACTTTCTGCTTCTGTTCGGCTCTGCCTATAGTGTGCGTGATGAACATAGTAGTATAGTGGCTACCAGAAACTTTCCCTAAGATCAGGCATTGTAGCGTGAATCTTAAAAGTTCTTATTTATAAAATCAAGCCTGAGGTGAGGTATTGGGGTGAATGCTGAATGATCAGAGAAGCAGAACAAGCCACAGCTACCTCACTTCGACAGTTCCTCAGCTGATCTTATTTCCTCAGACTGGAAGCCTCTGAGTCCTCATCCAGAATGAATAACAGCTGAACTGTGCTGCTCAAAAGCCTAAAAGCTTAACCAGCCAAAATGCCTCTAGTTTCTGGTCCTCATGCCTTATATATCTTTCTCTTTTTGCCATCACTCCCTGGGATTAAAGGCTTGCTTTCTGGGATTAGAGGCACAAGTCACCATGCTTGGCTATATCCTTGAACAGATGGATTTCTGCCTCTGGAATGCTAGGATGAAAGGCCTGTGTTACCATTGCCTCTATGTTTAATATTGTGGCTATTCTGTCTCTGACCCCAGATAAGTTTATTAGGGTGCACAATGTTTCGAGGAACACAATACCACCACAAGGCATCAGTTTGATGTCAATGCCTCTTGAAAGACTGTAAAATTGAACATTTTAATAACGATGTACCTGAAAAATAATGCTGTCCCAATAGCTTTGCTGTGGGACTCAAACTATTTCCCTTGGGAATATTGTAAGTTTAAGAATGTGTTTTGGTCCTGGTGTGTATGGTGGGTATTGTGTTCCCTGAAATATTGTGTGTTCCCCAAAATAAACATATCTGGGGTCAGAGAACAGATAGCCACTAGAACAAAGCCAAAAATGGTGGCTAGAAAATGGGAAGAGTAAGCCATAACAGAAGTTGGGCGGTGGTGGTGCATGCCTTTAATTCCAGTGCTTGGGAGGCAGAGCTAGCCAGATCTCTGAGTTCAAGACCACTTTAGAAACAGCTAAACATGGTGACCACGCCTTTAATCCCAGAAACCCAACCTTTAATCCCAGGGAGTGGAGGCAGAAAGAGAAAGGTATATAAGGCATGAGGACCAGGAACTAGTAAGTAAAGCATGTAGTTAGTTAAGCATTTGGTTAAGCATTTTGGCTGGATAAGCATTTAGGATTTGGAGCAGCACAGTTTAGCTGAGAGCCATTGAGATGAGGACTCAGAAGCTTCCAGCCTGAGGAAACAGGATCACCTGAGGAACTAGCAAGGTGAGACAGCTGTGGCTTGTTCTGCTTCTCTGATCTTCCAGCATTCACCCCAATAACTTGCCTCAGGTTTGATTTCATTAACAAGTACCTTTAAGATTCATCTACAGGTGTGCTCTTTTTACTGTTAGCATAGGAATCACTTTTTGAGCACCTTCATTCCCAAGGCAGGGAGCCTTCCCATATTACACCTCTTCAAACCCTGGCTCTGCTTTACAAGGGCTGAGCAACTCTAGGGAGCTGGCTGCTCTCTTGAACTTGTTTAATGGAGACAATGTTAGTGTAACAAACAAAAGTAACAATTTGAGCAGAGACAGTTTTGACCCGAGGAGTAATAGCTCTTAAGTCTGTGTCACACTCTGCCTTGGGATTTGTTAAATGTTGGAAGTCCTATCTTTTTTTGTCTCCTAATAAGGCTTGCTTTCCTAACTGCACTGAAACATGGGCTTGTGGAGGAATGTTCTTGAAGCACTAACTTGTTTTAGTTTTTTTTTTTTTTTTCCTCTGAATCCCCAAACCCTCTTAACTTATAGACAGATAAAACACCATCATCTGCTCATTTTCTCTAATTCTTTTTTCCCCGATTGCCTCTAGGGGAATAAAAAAATTAGAAAAAATGTTGGCAGCACATTAAGGACACAAGGCAGAGAAAAATGTAGGTTCCTGAAATGTTTAAGGAAGATGGACATCATCTGCTTTTGGGAACTGCCTAACAGAATTTAGATGGTGCATTAGTTATCCAAATTACTCTTTGCTTTTATCGCACCGACAATATACAGCTGGATTGTTAAATGATGTGCACTTTTTCCCCCAAGAGCAGAATTGGGCACTTAATCAGGTCAATAATTATTCACGCATTAACACGGTCTTCTTCTTAAAGTGTAGCAGTGACTCACTGGGTATATAGTCATTATTACTGATTAGCACGAAATTATTTTTGTGCATCAGTGGTTCATGTGAAAACAGCTAAATTTATTGTGCTGAGTTATTTACCAGTTGGATCATGTGATGAATCTGGTGTCACAGTTCTAACTAAAGACTGAATCTTTCTACATGTAGCAGTAGATAACCATGGAGCTGAAATGACAGAGTGTGTAGTACTTATATGACCAGTAGATGATCATTAAACACAGCATTTGGGAGTGGAGAGATGGCTCACTGGTTAAGAGCCTTGGCTGCTCTTCTAGAGGTCCCATGTTTGATTCTCAGCCCCCAAATGGCAGGTCACAACTGTCTTTTACTGGAGATCCACAGGATTTGATACCCTTTTCTGGCCTCTGCAGGCACTAGAATGCAAGTAGTGCATAGACATAAAGGCAACAAAACACCTATACACACACACACACACACATATAAATACAATTTTAAAAAATCAAAATATTGTGGAGTAACTGTAGCAGGTGAATGATGGAACTAACAGATCCAACTTCTGAAGTTTGATGCTTACTGTGAACGTTAATAGTGGGCTTTCTCAGTGAAGTGCCCCTATTAGTTGGTGGATTTATTTGGTAAAGAAATAAAAGGAGAAGGAAGAAGTGAAAGTCATTAGAAAAAGGTACAAGATAATTTAAATAATAGAGAAGAAAACTAAAAGAGAAAAGTATGTGAGAGCAAGAATAGTTGAGAGATGTGGACTTGACTCAATTTGAAATGCTAATTAGATGAGAGTTGACGAAAGGTCTGAAATATCCTTTGACTTATACTAATTTTAGTATCAGAAATTAAAGATAAACTCTGCATTCCATTTTAATATTTTAAGATGAAAATTTAGAAAATATTACTAGTATTGGTCCATTTACAAAGTAGGTAAATGTATTTAAAGATGATATATTCACCTGGTCTTCACTGTGACATTGTTTCCCTCTTCCCACTGCTACTCCACAGACTCAGAACAGAATTTTATGAAAAATATGAGAACAATGTTTAATTGAATTGCAAGTATTCAGATCCATGGCGAAAATACAAAGATTCCCGTTTGATCTTGGCCACAACATTGCTCTCATACTTAAAAGATATACATTAGAATCAATATCATCAAACATTAAATTCACATTCAAATTTCATCATTTATATAACTGGGTATTTACAGTCAGAACGTTGTACTCATTTTGCATATCTTTCATTGCCCAAAATCTCATTTTTACTGATTTTTATTTTTATGTTTTTAAAAATAAAGATAATATTATCTGCATGTTTTCCTCTGATTCACATTGGCTATTTTTACTCTTTACATGTGCTCTTATATGTTCCATTACAGATATACACCTTGCTCTCTTTGGTTTGAGGTTATGCTTAAATAGCTTGACACCTGAAGTAATGTTTCATATGAAAGAATCATATTAAATCCTTGGATTTGTTCCTTTACTTACCCTTTGAAATAAAGCATGATTAATCATTGAAAATGGTTGATATATTTCCTGAAAGTCCTTTTGTACTCCTGGATGATAGTATATGTGAATGGAATCAATACTTTGCAGATTTTTACTTCCGTGGTGCTCAGTTTCCCCATCTACAGTATAAAGAGGCTTTCCAGGTTGACTCTTTTAGCCTTCAGATATGTCTGTCATGGTCTTTGATAGGTTCTAGGCAATCAGCTTCTCCTCCATAGTTCCTTTTCAGTCCCCAGGTGGCCTCGATAATTCTTGATTCCTCTTTGTGGGAACTGGTATGTTTAGAAAAAAACCTGAGAGCCAACTTCCAACTGCTATTGGATTTAATCAAAGGCTGCTTATTGTTTCTTGTCCTTTTGTCTTTTTAGAGGACATGTTTATCACTTCTTTTAGAGAGAGTAAATTAAGAGTTTATAATGACATTTCTAATTCTAATTTATCATTATGGGCTTATAATTAACTCAATTGATTTCATAATTACTTATTTGCCTTTTGTATGATAATGCTTACAGGCCTCTTTAGCTGACCATAGAGAATGTTTTCCTTCCCATTTTCTTCCCCCCCACCTCGGGGAATTTTTCCTCAGTGTGGAGAAGCACATCACTAACTTTGTCACTTAAGTATTTTTTCTTCATTGACAGAGCCCCTATCTAAATATATGATGTGTCTGATTGTTTTCGTGAAGTTTGAGAAATGTAATTTTTGTTTTGATATTATTTTATCCTAAGATTATAAAACATTTATGTGCTTTAAAATGCACATAGAAAGTCAGTTTTCTTCACCCTCATGAATAAACGTTGCATTAATTTTGTGGCTTAACTTCTCATTTTTCAGACTCTGAATATATGTTATATTAGTTATATACATGATTATCAGAGAAATGGGAGTTGGGTATTGTCTCGTTTTCCCTTTAAATGCAGATCTTAGTGGTCACTCTACAGTTATTCATTGTCTTATCCCCTTGTCCTTTGACACTGTCCTTTTGCTTCATTGTGGAATTTTTCTATAATTTACTCATCTGGCTTGCTATCAAAGAATGTGAATTTGTATAAAATCTTTAGCTGTTACAAATGTAAAAGGTTTAATGAGTTGCCTGTGCATAATTTCATCAATACTTTTTAAATTTCACTTTTTTAGAGCAGCTTCTGGAAATTAGAATTTCTGGATCGCAGGATAAATATATATGCAAATTTGCTATATAGTGTCCATTTAAAAACATAAATTTTCATTCTTGTTTTATTTTTTAAAATTTATAATTAATTTATTTTTACATATCAGCCATGGATACCCCTGTTCTCCCTCCTCCTGTGGCTCCCCTCTTGCCCTTCCCCCAATCCACCCCCCATTCCCATCTCTTCTAGGCTAAGGACTCCCCTGGGGAATCTTACTGTAATGCATATTTTATATTTATATATATATATAACATTTTACAGCATCCCAGAGTGTTATTAAGTTTTAAAAATTTTACAATATTGGTAAGTAAAACTTTTCATTTCAATATAATTTATTATTGGTTTTTAGTTTACTTTTTATGTTAAGTATTTAAGATTATGTTTATTATTTACATTTACTATGTAAACATTTATTATTTATTTATTTTGTGTGAATGGATATGTACAGAGGTCAGAGGAGAGCCTGAGGAACTTTATTTTTCACTTTCACTATGTGGGTCCTGTGGATTCAACTCAAGATCATTAGGATGGGCATACTCACTGCATGACATTCTTTGCAGCTCTTCCTGTGAAGAGTTGCTATTCAGTTTTCTCTGGACTTGAACCAAGGCTAGGCTCTGGATGCTTGTGAACAGTACAGTGTTGCAGACATGATCTTCTACCAGTCTTAAGCCTAGGCTTCAGACATTCTGCACAGCCAATTCCATTTGCAGGCACCCTGCCATGTAGAAGAGGATGGGCCAGCCTGCTGCATGACAGTAATGCTTGGAGCAGCGCGATGAGACCTCATTGACAAGGACCACCTAGAAGTGGGAAAACATGAGCTCTGCAGAAACTGTAAGAGCCTTAGGACCTGTCAAAAATCAGACATCAGAATGAGAACCCAAGGGAGTTTTAAACCTCTAAATTTTGGGGTGTTTGGTCATAGAGAATAATTTTGCACAAGAATTCAGCTTTCTCTTAAGGCATTGCGATCATTTCCTCAGGCTTGTACATGGCTTTATTAATGGATGAACTTAGTTTTTTTTTTTTTTCTTTGAATTCCTACTTCATTTTAAATTAGCTTTTTTCCCTTTTGTTTTGAGTTCTTCTTCCTGTTTGTTTTCCCACAAGCATGCATGGCTTTAAATAACAGGAACCACATCGGACCTACAGTTTTATTTTCTTCCCTTTTAATTTATCTCCATATAATAAAAAATACACATTTTTCTGCATCTGAATAGTGCCTCTAATTATAAGTTTTAATTACAGATCCTGTTATAGCCCTAAGTTTATCATCATTTTCTAATCCTTTCTTTCGTAGACATTTATTTTATGTTTGTTGTAGCCACAGATAATTCTATATTGAGCCACATTTATTTTATTGAATTGGTTTCTCGTGATAAATTGCCATGAAAGGAATTACTGTCAAAACATATAAAAACTTTATAGCTCTGCCATATTTTGACATATAGCTTTTTCAAGTAATATAATTCGAAATGCCACCAGCAGTACATCCGAACTAGACTCTTATTAGTTGTGGATCTCTATTTTTGTAGCTTAAGAAAGCTTTTAAATTCTTTTCCTAAGCAAGTCTCAGAATCCATGACCATGTTTACATTGCTTAATTCAGAGCCAACTAAAGCTCTATCATGAGATTTTCTCCCCTACAAAAATATTTTGTTGTTCTGTGGTGCCAACTGCTCTTTGTTATTCTTTTATTTGTTGTTGTTAGTATTTAGTTTGTGATTGCTGGCTAAATATCCCCATATTGTCTTACATTTAGTGATATAAGTTTTTACTCATCAAAGATGAGAAATAATCTGATTTCTATTTTTTAAATTTCTCTCTGAGTAGTAATGTTTAAGTCTTTAGCATCAAGCCATTCCTTACAGGCTGAGTGTCTGTGGCCCTACCCTTTCTGCACCTGTCCTTGCTGCTTTCCAGAATATGGTTTCACAGCTTTTGTAAGCTGGACTCACTGTGTCATGGATGTCACTGTGAAGGACATTGGCTCTATATGCTTGGCATCTGTGCCCTTTCTGAAGCTGGGATTCTCACTCCTGTGGGTGTTGCAAGAGCTGAAAGACTCTGCACTGGTCTGTGCTCTCATTTTATGGATTACCTTTCATCCAGGATAGAAATAGTGAGCCAGGATGGCTCTGGAAACTTGTCCCTGGTGGATTTTTGACAGAAGAAGGAATAAGGAAAGGGTCTCTTTGGTAGCAGCCGACACAACAGTATTTGTAAGGTGACCTTCTTGGTGTAGAAATGGCAGGGGAATAAACTGTCACACATGTCTGTTGACAGTGTCATGGGGTGACTTATTTTTTTTCTCTTCTAGAGACTCTATAAGCCACCTGTGTTTTCCAGATAAAGTCTGTCAAGATAATCACACAGAATTCCTCCTTCGTGCTTGGAATTGGAAATACAAGTTGATATACATCTAGAATCTGATACACAGAATGTTTCTTATTAATTAATTTGTTTTTGCTTGAGAAGATTTCCCAGCACTTTCTTCTAAATACAGAGAAGGGCAAACATTTTTGAGAGACTGAATGTTGGAAAAATTAAATTTCTGCTTTCATAAGTGGTAGAGAGATTTGAATTAAATTTTTAGATGTCAAACAATGACTAACTAACAACTTAAAAACATCATTTACATCACTGTTTTAAAGATTCATGCTACTTTTGTCTAGAGTTTTTTATATGTGGTTGTTTTTCTCTCTCTCATTTTCAGATGTCTCTTTAGTCTTCAGATAATGAGCCTTTATGGTTACAGAAAGGTGTGGTTTTGTTTTCTTTTGCTTGCTTACTTATTGTGTAGGTAGTTTATGGACTTTTAATTGTGGGGATCAGTTAAATGCATTTCAGTTCAATTTTGAGATTTTTTTTTGTTATTTCTTTAATATTTTCCCATTCATTTTTAAACCTCTTTATTTGCAAAAATAATACATGTTGACTTTTGATAAATCCCTATGTTCAATTGTATTTCCCTTTGTTCTATTTTTTCACTGCATGCTGGGTAACCTTGAATTTTATTGTTTAACATTTCCTTTGATTTTTAGATGGGTTTTCTTTTTCTGGAGGGTGGGTGGGAGGGTATGCTGGTGATGGCTTAGTAGTCAAATGCTTACTTACCATGCTTGATACCTTGGGTTTGCTCCTAAGATTACATAAATAAGTATAGTTAAAAAATTAAATTTTATAAGATTTTAATTATCAAAGACTTTTATTATTTTATTATTATTTTGGTGTTTATTACATTTATTTAGTCTCTCTCTCTCTCTCTCTCTCTGTGTGTGTGTGTGTGTGTGTGTGTGTGTGTGTGTGTGTTGTGGAAATGTGCCTGCCCTAGTGAGCACGTGGAGGTCAAAGACCGTTTGTAGCTGTCCTTTCTTTTCTTCCTCCATATGGACCTCAGGGATCAAACTCAGTTAACCAAGGCCTTTACCCATTGAGCCATCTTCATTTTTCCCTCCTTTTTAAAAATTACAGTTCAAAACCAAAAATGCTATTCTAATGTGGATGTACTCTTTCTCTGATATAATTATAATATTGAAATTACTATTGAATTAAATTCTTTCTTCCAATGTCTTGGTCTCTTCCTTCCTTCCTTCCTTCCTTCCTTCCTTCCTTCCTTCCTTCCTTCCTTCCTTTCTCTTTCCCTCCCTCCCTCCCTCCCTCCCTCCCTCCCTCCCTCTCTCTCTCTCTCTCTCTCTCTCTCTCTCTCTCTCTCTCTCTCTCTGCCTTTCTTTCTTTCTGTCTGTCTTTCTTTCTTTCCTTTTTTTTCTCTCCATGTTTCTGAATTAGAAAGTGTCTGGCAATCCTAGATGCCCATTCTGTAAATGAGGCCCTAAAATCTGATTGAACTCTGTATCCTGAGGTCCTGAGTGAGGCTGGTCTAATGGTGGATTTCATTTATGGAATAACCTAGGCTCTGGCTGTATTGGGGAGAGTCCTTTGTTGCCAGTATCAGTAGATTTCCTTCTTAAATTCCTTTTCATGTAGTTTTCTTTCTGTCTTCTATGTGGGTGACACAGACCTGAATGTTAGCACTCCAGATAGCGCAGCATTTGAACCTCATATCTAGTACCTCTCTCATATCTTAAATATCCCCTTGTGTGTCAGATTTTTAGATAACCTCCTCTGGTTTGCACCCTTCTCAGAGAGCAAAGCTTCATTTGCAGCATACCCAGGAGAGGATGCATGGCCGCAGCTCTGCTGGACCTCCACTGCAGATTTACTCCTGCAGTCTCAAAGCTTCATGGAAACATCTGATGCTACTTTCCCAGACTCCTGCATGTGGATCTGCTCAGTTCCGCTTGTTAACTTTCTCTTCTTCATGGAGCCTCCTTTACCCTACAGGTCTTTTGAGTGTGTAGTAACTGCCTCTTCAGCCTCAGAAACAACGCTATCAACATTGCCACATTGCTTTAGTTTTCTTATTTTTATCCCTTATTAATTTTAATTAGAACAATTTTGTGGTGTTTACAATGGAGTAGAAGTAAACATAGATTCTGATGTTAAATTCACAATGTTTAAGAAGTAAATGTTCCCCAAAAAAAAAAAATCCTGGAAACATCAGAAAAATCTTTCTTTGGCCAGATTGGATACTTAAATCTGGGATGGCCAGAGAAATTCTGAATCAGATACACTATCCTTGGAAACATTATTCTATATTCAGTTTTCAAAATTGGGTATTTAGTAGAACTGGTTTCTTTTAGAATGTTGTATCTTCCTGTTTAGCTTATGTTTTTATAATCAGCATTAGAAATAAGTTTTTCTGATCACACCTTTGCCTTACCTCTAACTTTCTTCCCATGAGCAACATCTCAGAGCTCCATAGCTCTTGTCAATCATGCTTTATAGCAATTTATCCTCTAACTTAATTGAATCTGTGCTTCTGAGATTATTCTTCCACACTATGCTCCAAAATAACTGTTTTCCTTGGCCTCTTGAAATTTTATTTCCTTGTTGGCATAATTTTATTTTCAGATAACAAATGGTAAGTAATATTACATAATTCTTACAGATTTCCATCGTATATAAATGGCAGCCTCTCCACCTATTTTTCCATTCTAACAAAGAATAGATGAAATGTCCATCAAGAGTTTAATATTGTAGGAGAGTAAGAAGATCAGAAAGAGATTAAAAAGATTTATCAGACACAGAGTTTTTACCAAAAAGAGTAGCAGAAGAAATGGAAATAGGGTAGCCATTAGGAATATAATCATATCCTCTGTGTGTGTGTGTGTGTGTGTGTGTGTGTGTGTGTGTGTGTGTAATTAGATACTATATATGAAAGTTGAAATGTTTCTTCTTTGAAAATGAGCTGTTGCAAAATTATTGCTAAATCATATGTGTTATTACTGGGTCACCACTGAAAGCACTTCATAGCTTGGTGTTGCCACGCATACCTCAAACAGGTCCAGCAGGCTTCGCATACTGAACATTCTATTTCTAATATCTGTGTAATTTGAAACATGTAGAAACACCCAATTGTCTGGAATGGAGAATTTCCCTCTGAGGAAGTCTAGACAGCCAATACCCATCTGCCTACAAAACTGTCAGGAAGGACAAAGAGTTGGTAAAATCATCTAAAATTCTCTTCGACATACTTGTTAATTTTTTTCAATATTTGTTTAATAATGATGTCTGCCTATTTACAATAGTTTTAGCTTAAAGAAAAGCCATTCATAAAAGCTATAGAAAAAGAGTGTTGTTTCCCTTTGATAAATATACAAAGTTTGCTTTTAAGTAAAGGAATGATTGCTTAATACCATCTGGCTAGGTTGTTGGTCCAGTATTAACACAAACACTATTATCTATGCTGAGATTTAGGGCACGATACCCCAAATATGGTACCTTGGTATTTGAGTAAACACCAGAAGTGGAAATGCCAGTTATACCTTTCCCCAATGCCCTGAAGCAAGTCATAAAACCCAAGAAGAATTTTCTGGCATTCTCCTGAAGCAGGTCATAAATGCCTTCATTCTTCATTACAGAGATGTCTTGACTACACCCAGAGCCAAAGCTGTGCACTCTGGTGGAGAAGAAGAAGAACAAACAGATCTTACTCATTTCTTTTGTTTCTTATGATCAGATCATAACTTCACATCCACTTCTCCTTCTCCATGACCATCACAGCTTTAACACACCTAGTATTACAAAATGTACAGATTGATGCGTTTATGTATGTCCATTGCAAGTTAAACTCATATCAAATACATTTGTATGATTTTTGTCTCTTTAATTAGTCTCAGTCTTGAACCTGGGATGACAGGGGAATTTCCATTCTCTCCTGCACTTGTAAGGGGAAACCTGTTGTCCTTTGTCTGGTGACTGCAAAGCTTTCAAGTGTCTTGCCTTTGCTTCCAGATTGAAAATGTGTTTTATGGCTTCAAATCTGTTTGCTTTAGGACTTGGAGATCTATTTTCTTTCATATATATTTAGTTTTCAACAAATGGAACAAAAATGGTAAATTCTCAAAGGCAATAGGGTAATAAATAATAGGGAAAGGAGTATTTTCATTTCCTCCTTCTTCAGAATGCCCTGGACCTCTTTCTCTGTTCCTGCTGGTACTTTGCCTCTTGCCACTAACCCATCAGCTTTACACTGATTTATCTTCACCTACTTGGATTTTGTTTCATGCATGGAGATATTTAGAATAAGTATTTTACACTGTTCACATTTTCAGAAACTCGGTGTTCTATGTTGGGAAAACAGTAAGCTGTGACAGTCTCTTTTATTTCAATGTGACAAATATTTCCTTCCTCCAGGCTTCATCCCTACATTGTTATGTTAGACCACAGCTCCATGCTCCCATATGAATACTGATTCTGCTCCTCTTAGCTTATTGCCTTTCACAGGTTAGGGACAATGAACTCATTAAAAAACTCCCAGTTCATGACCACAAGACACATGTAGTAGTTACTCCTTCTTGTCAACTAAAGTGGTAGTCTTTATTTGGTGGATAGTGATTAGATTAATGGTTGTCTTTAATATATTTACAAAGAACCTTTTCACCTTTTTGTTCATTTTAGCATCTTAAAAGCTGGAAAATATCTTCAGTGATGGCATGTCCTGATTTAATTGGAGAACTCCACCTCCACCATTCCTTTCTGCCTATCTCTCTCCCTCCCGTCTGCTTTCTCCTCAGCCTCCATCTACTTTCTTTGACTCTTAATGTACTTTTCTGTGACTTAGATCCTTGCAAATGTCTGGTTCATTCAAGGAGCATACCTACAAAGTAGTGAAGCCTCAACTGGATATGCATGTGTGTGAAATTTTACTTTTACTATTTTACACTTGAGAAGACCAAAACTCAAGGTTGACAACCTAAGCAACGCACCAGGTGAATGTGGCCATTTGAATGGATATTGTTATAGTTGAAGATGGTGGTTTTAAAGTAAACAACAATGTCTCTCTTTAGCATATGTAGAGTACACTTGGGCCAAGCTCTAAAGCTGTAGGAATAGACTCCTCCTAGAGTAAAGGAAAAGTTGATTTTGTGGATTAGAAAAGAACTGATAAATTGGATAAATGGCTGAGCCATTAAAGGCTAGGCTCACAACCAAAACTATAGAAAAGAACTCATGTAGTCAAAAGTTTCTCTGATTCTGCCAGGCCCCGTGGTCGGGACGAATCTCTTCCACCCATATCCCAAGTGAACACACAGAGGCTTATATTATTTACAAACTGTATGGCCTAATGGCTCAGGTTTCTCACTAGCCATCTCTTACAACTTAACTCAGCCTATTTCTATTAATCTATGCATTGCCACATAGCATTGTGGCTTATTGGTATTTTCACATCTTGCTTCTCCTGGTGGCATCTTGTAATGTCTGCCCCACTTTCTTTTTCTTCTACTCTCTCTCCAGTTTGAATGTATTGCTTCATTCTAATTCTGCCTCACCATTGGTAAAACAGCTTTATTTACCAACCAATCAGAGCAACACATATTCACAGTGTACAGAAAGACATCCCATAGCAAACAGATGATAGCAAAAGTGATTTTCTCTAGGTGATAAATATAGAGCATTGGGAAGATGGCTTATTGGTTAAGAGTATGTTGTATTGTTCCAAAGTTCTGGAATTCCATTTCAAAAAATCCATCCTGGGCTGCTCACAATTTTTAGTAACTTCAACTCCAAGGAAATCAATGGCTCTGGCTTCTATGGGCACCTGTATTCCCAAGCACAGAAGCCTCATATATACACATACACATAATTACAAATAAAATGTCTTAAAAAATAAAACTAGAAATTTTCAGACACAGAAAGAAGAAAGCTCTCATGTATATTTGTAATGACAGTCACTGAAGAAATGCACAAAGGATAATAAAATAAAATCTCCCTTTACTCCTTCCTGGGTAGTTACTACCTTCTAGAGATACAGCAATTGTTTTCTAATCTTTTTAGTGGGGTTCAGAAATAAGGATTCTGCTGTAAACATCACTGTAAAAGCTTGGCCTTGAGTAATTTGGAGAATCAGAGGCAAAGGGCATCTGACCTTTGAGTCTTCTCCAGTCTCCTTTGCTACCTCTATCACAAAATGAACAATCAATATAAACAACATATGGAAGGGGGGTTCCCAATATCTGCTTCTATCATCTCTGTCAAGCCTCAAGGACAGAATTTGTTACCATTTTATGGAAGCGGTTACAAGGATTTAGAAAGGTCAATACACTTAACAATAATGGGACAGTTGGGGAATTTTGAGCGATGAAAGCTAGGCCACTCAAACCTTGCTTAACTAAGGTTCTGTCTGGTGGCAGAAGGGATAGCCAAAGGATAGAAAGAACAACAAAGACACCAGACTCTTACAGTCACTTATAGAATGTGAATGTTAGGTGCTTAATACAGTCCATTTAACTTCAAATGCATGCATAATTGCATTATTTGAGGATATTTGAGCACTTAATATTTTATAACACAAAATACCACAGAAATAATTTTTGTTTAAAGAAAAGCCCATAGTACAGGTCAGAATAGACTGTAAGACAGGAGATGAACTCACAGGTGAGGATGCCCAAGGACTTGTTGCTGCCTTTCTATACCATATATTTATTTATATGTTAGTATTTAAATTTACAACTTGTCACTCATGATAGAAGCTCAATTTCTAAGGTACATAGGACTGTTAATAGTTTTGTTTATTGTTTATGAGGATATTTATCTAAAGATCTAAATGTTTGTTTTTTTTTTTTTTAGATTTTGGTTCAGTGTGAAGTTTCTTATCCTGTTTTTCAGAATGAAGAGTAGGAGAAACTAAAGTAATAATCTTGAATAATTAGTGTTAAGGATTTTATTAAACTTTGGCTGAATTGGTTTATGGATTCTAAAATCTTTAAACATTTAATAGATATCTGTCTTTAGAATAATTTATTAATACATTTTGATGATATAGGTTGTGATAACCTAAAATACTTGTTAATATTAATCTATCACTCTTTGCCTTTCAAACAGAGTTTAGGACAAACACACTCCCCTAAGTTACATTTCAAATCAACAAATAGAATTTTAATCACACATTTTTTTCTTTTAGTTTATGGACATAGAGGTTATCATTAATTTTTCCAACTATACAAGTGGCTGTGTTGTGTTATCCTGTAATATATATCCATATTCAATGAGGATAACATTTTATCAAATTACTTTATAAAATCTCATAATGCAGCCTACCTGTAAAGCCATAATTACTAGTGACATACTTTCCTCAGGGAATATTTGATAACTAGAAATGTTGAGAGAAATCGAGTTCCAAACACAAACAAGATCACTGCTGGGTTATACCGGTTTTATTACCCCCTTGTTTCATATGGTAGCACATCACAAAATCTACACAGCTCTTTCTTCTGTGTCTTGTCTTGTCCTGGTCTTATTCCCATCAGGGCACGATTTACTGACCAATTATATGTCTAGAGCCCACTGAATACTTTTGAAATAATCACCCTGTCTGCTTCCTCTTTTTTGGTCATGTTTCTGAGCTCATTTCTTCCTAACTCTCAATTCTGTAACCCAGTTCCCTGGCACATCCTCACCTCTCTTATGTTCATAGCTTTGTCTCGGAGCCTTAGTAGGCACAAATTCTCTGTGAATACAGGAGATGGATAGATTCATCCTTACTCTGTTCTCCAACCTCCCTGTAAAGATTGACCTTTCACGATGACGATTTAAAATGCTGACCATCCATTTGAGGAGAAACTTCAAAAGTATCAGGAGCACAGAAGAAAAAAAAAATATTCTGTAATAAACAATGCAAGCACACTTCATCTTTGTATATTTCTCTTTTTGTATGCATTTGTTGAAAGATTAGTTTTTTGCTTTATAAAAGTATCATAGAGTATTTAAAAATTTTATTCATTACTATTGTATTGTAGGATGAGGGATGGTGTGTGTCACGGTATGGAGGTCAGAGGACAATTTTGTTGAGTTAGTTCTCCTTTCTGCTGATTTATATGGGTTCCAGGATGTGAATTTAGAATATCAAACTTTTGTTTTTGAGTAGTAAGTATCTCCATTTGCTGAGCCATCTTTCTGGCCCCCAGTATTATGAATGCATTTTATACCATTTTTTTTAATATGGAGAAATCTTCAAAACACTTGGTTTTTAATAGTTTCATATTTCATCACATAAATAACAGCTTTCAGTCCCTAGTGCAAATGAGTTTTCAGGATACCGAACACTTTATGAAAGAGTTATGCTGTCTCATAATGAAGCATGTGGTTCTTTAATGATAGCACACAGGCTTTTGGAAGAAAGAAAGTCTTACTTTGTTGTATTTCTGATTTGTTTTACTTTGTCTTAATACTTTTTTCATACAATATATTTTGATAATATTCATTCTTCAACTCCATCCAGGACCTCCACATCTCCTTACCCCTTCAAATTCATGTTCATTCTTTCTTTCAAATTAAAAATCCCCCAAAACAAAAACATTTAAGTCAAAACAAACAAACCAAACAGTGTTATTTACTATTGCTGTGATTTAACACCATGATAAAAATGAGATTGTGGAGGAGGATTTATTTGGCTTATACTTCCACATTGTGGGCCATCATTGATGGAAGTCAGAATAGGAACTCAGATCAGGGACCTTGAGGCAGGAGCTACCAAAGAGGCCATAGAGAGCTTCTGTTAACTAGCTTGCTTCCCACGGCTTGCTCTGCCTGCTTTCTTACAGAATGTACCAGGTCAAGGAGGGCACCACATACAATGAACTGGATCCTCCCTCAACTACCACTAGTTAAGAAAATGCCCTACAGTAGGATCTCATGGAGGCATTTTGTAATTGAGGTTCCCTACTGACAGTTACCTCTAGCTTGTATCAAGCTAATATAAAACTATCCAGAACACATACAAAGAAACAAGCCCCAGTAAGACAAAACTATTACCAAAACAAAACAAAAACTGTAAACCTACACCCACACACAATAAACATGAAGCTCGTTTTGTGCTGGCCAACAACTTCTGTCCGTTAGGCCTTCCCTGGAAGGAATAACCCTCTTTTAAAGTGACTGACTGACAGGGAGGGAAGACAGGCAGAGATGTAGACCAGTTTCACAAGATTATTTCATTTGGTAATTTGGATTAGAAAAGACTCTTAGGACTGTCGTTCTCCATTATGCTAAATATGTAATCCATAGAACGAAAACTGAAAATCCATATTAATGTATATAAAAATTTATGAAATATCTGTCATTCACTCATAAAAGTAAGTTAGTATTATTTTTAATCTCAGCACACTAAGAAAGGTACAATCTACTTTCATGTTCATGTTTTTAATTAACCTCCTTTTGATTTAATTATTTTGTTTGTTTACTTTTTTCCTTTATTTTATTTAAAAGATTTTTTTTTCCATTTTACACACCAACCACAGTTTCCCCTCCCTCCCCTCTTCCTACATATCCTCTACCCTCCCTCCAGCCCACCCCACCATTTGTAATTGTTGAAAGAAGATGCAGAGATCCATAGCTAAGCACTGGGTGGAACTCCTCGAGTCCAGTCGAAGAGAGGGAAGAGGGATTATATGAACAAAGAGGTCAATATCATGATGGAGAAACCCACAGAGACAGCTGATCCCAGCGAACTGGAGGTCACTGATTCTGGACTGACAGCTGGGGAACCCTGCATGGGACCAAACTAGGCCCTCAGAATGTGGGTGACAGTTGTGTGGCTTCATCTGTTTGTGGGGCCACTGGCAGTGAGACCAGGATTTATTCCTAGTGCATGAACTGGCTTTTTGGAGCTCATTCCCTGTGGAGGGATATCTTGCTCAGCCTTGATACATGGGGGAGGGGCTTGCTCCTGCCTCAATTTGATGTGCCAGACTTTGCTGACTCCCCATGGGAGATTTAATTATTTTAAAGGCTTGAGAGTCACCAAAATGACTTTCAAGTTGTCAATCTGTCTGGCCTGTTGTGAAACCCTGTCAAGAGACCATATCCCTCACAAAGGCTTATGTTTCTGTAAAATCATGGCTCTTTCTTAGATTAAAAATGCTCAAGATAACCAATTTAATGTTAAGTAGAGAAAGATATTTTGGGGATGTTGGGTTTTGTTTTCTTGTCCTGGTAGCTGGGCAGGCTAAGTTCTTAAATCCAGGTTTATTGGTTTGAATAATGTAAAGCAGTGTTTGGCCAACAAGTTTATCAGTGGTGAAAATCACTGCAAGATTTTTCTTATTTTCATGCCTTATGGTAACAGGATCTATAACTAAAGCTTATATATGAGCAGTCTTTTGAAACTATTATTTCTTGCCCTAAAGTTCACAAATAGATTGGCTTCTATGAAAGTGAAAATTAAATGGAGAATGTTACTTAGCCAAGTGATAGAACAGTTTGATGAATATTACAAAACATTTGAAACATACTGCTTTAAAGCAATGCTCCATGCTTGACTCCTGATGTGATACTTAAATTTTTTTACAAAGCTGAGAGTTGAATACAAGGCCCTTTCCCGCTATCAGCTCTTCAGCCCCGTTGGTAAGTAACTTTTGTTGGTTTATATAGAAATGTTAATTTTGTAACTTGATTGTTTCTCGCTGAGGATACAATAAGACTTTGCTGGTAATTCTGTTTTTAAATCTTTGCTTTAAAGATCCATTTGTTTTTATTTCTATCCATTCTGCCTATGTATCTGCACTGCATGCATGCCTGGTGCCCCTGGAACTGAAGTTATAGGGTTGTAAGCACCATGTGGGTGCTGTGAGCTAAACTAGAGGCCTGTACAAAAGCAGACAGCGCTCTTATCCACTGAGCCATTTGGCCAGGTCTGGCTTTGAAAATGTTTTGAAGAATTGTTTTTAAATTGACACAATGGAGGAAGAAAAGATGCTTGCATAGGGGAGAGAGAAAGCAAGACAGAAGTGACAAGCAAGACAATATGTTGGAATTGAATGGTTTTCCAAGAAAAGAAAACTAGACCATCAATGTTAACAAAAAGCAACCATATGCATGAATGCAGGGCCTTACATTTTTTTATGCATTTATTCTCTATTCTTTCAATGTCCAATGACTCCAAGAGGATGTGTTCATTTGTCTGCTTGTTCCTTTTTAATTTTAAGATGTGTATCAGAACTAACCATTTCGCAACAGAAATAAATCTGTGTTTTGATGGAATGCAAGCAGAAGAATGTGTCATACATTTGTACTTCATTTGAAAATTACTTCATCTTAGATGAGTGAGAAAAATAACAAAAATAAGTAAAATTAAACCACACAATATTTTGCAAGATTTCTATAGGATCTCCTGTATTTAGGGCTCTATTTAAGTTAAGGTTTTTAGCCCCATATCTTTTTTCTTTTTTATAGAAATATATTCCTGGATGAGTGAGATTGTCTGACTTTATCCTAAGCTCCCTAGAGTTAGAGGTGGGAATGAGAAGGTCTGTGACCCTTGGGCTGTTGGGCACTTGCCTCCTTTATCTATTTTAAGTCTGTTTAATTGTAGGTCATGTCTGAGTAAAAGCCTTTATCACAATATTTTATTATCTGCTTCTATTGATTTGATGGCTAATATTCATAATCATATTTCAGCTATGTTAAGTGAAGTTTTCAAATGGCAATTTAAAGACAGTTTCCAAAACAATTTCTTCTGTGTATCCAAGTAAAGAAATAAAATATAGTATACCAGTGTATTATTTGTATTTAGGCTATAGATACATAATTGCATCCAACTGCAAACATATTATCCTTTGACTGATTATAAGAAATAAGGAAGCTGGAATTCTGGTGAGGTCTTTCTGGCCAGGTCTTCTGCTAAACAGCACTTGAAAACTTGTAAATGACTTTGGGTACGTCCCTTAAGCTATTAGCAGTTATATTTCTTTATTGAGGGAAGGTGATAATAGCTGTCTTCTGGCAGTTAACCTTTGACCAATTTGCAGTGCACACATTGATTCCTTTTTTATTGAAATATTAAGCTCCTTGATGTGTCCGTGTTCATAATGGGGCTGAATATTTTTTAATATCCTCCCAGCTGGACTATAGAAAGGAGCATGAAAATAGATGAAAATTAATCCTCAGATTGGACTTTTTATTATTGTGAGCCTTTCTGAAGAATCATTTGACCCAGTATAGCTAGCAGAGGTTATTAGAAGGGAATTAAGGGGACAATAACTAGGCAGTGTTTATGGTGTGCTCTTCCAACCTACACTATAAGTGCTGCTGAGAAATCTCTAGAAAGCCAATCCTTAGATGAATCCCAGATATTCTCATTCTGAGCCTTAGGTCCCATTCTGAGTCTTAGGTCTAAGTACCTATGGATTAAGTAGCTGTTCTGATCTTTGATGTATGCTGAAAGCTAAGAACCATTGACATAAAATCAAGGAATGGAAAATTTTCTGTATAAGTCCACCAAGACTTGAAATCAGAATCTGTGCTGAGCTAGTAGTATATATTTATACTTCAATATCCAGATGTGTTAAGCCTACATGGGTGCTTATCCTCATATTCATGTATCAGTGAAATATTGCAAGAAATCAGTAAAACTTAACAGCTTTGATAATAAAGCATTAAAATAGAAAAAAGGGGGACAATGATCGCTTCTGCTGAGATGTTGGAATCAGATTTTTCAATTGTCCCCTTTATCTTAATCTGAAGGTATACTATACTTGAAAGACTTAACACATATTAAAAAATTACAATCAATGGATGGCATTATCCCTATTCATCATCTGTTTTTATAAGGGAAAGTATAATTTGCATGAAAACACTGATGGGTTTTGTAGTTTTGTTTTGTTCTTTGAGATTAAGGATATCAAAATCTTGGGAGTGATTTCTTTCATTACAAATGTTTTAGTGCATTGTACACTTAATGCTGGTGGCACGTTTCTTTGTAGGAGAAACAACTCTGTGCAGGATGGTGGAGATGCTTGTAGGAAGTTATTTTTCCACTGAAAAAACTTTATATTTGTGGCATCTTGAAATATCCTGATGTTAGAAATATGTGAGAATATTAGAAAAACATATCTTTTGCTTGGTCAAGTGTTGATCTTTATACACCAGCGATTATCAAAATAATTGCATTGTAGAGTTAATGAACAAAGATGTGAATTTTCCATAGAAGCTTGGAAGTCAAGTTAAAGTACTTATACATCTCAACAGGGCACAATCCTCCAGTACTTATTAGAACTCACAAAAACAATGGCCTTAGAATGACTTGAAGCTAAGAAAACTAGTCTTTAGTAATGCCTTCTTTATATTTATTTTGGTTCACTTGTTATATTTGTATATTTATTAAAGATAAGAAGAAAATATTGTATTTTATTTAAAATTTGTAGTGCTAGTGCGTATTTCTGCAAAAAATGAAGGAAGGAGAAAATCACATTATTACTTTGTTTGCTTTTGTATGCTAGGTTTAAGAATTTTATTCTCTTGTGGTTAACTATGTTCATTATGTACTCCTGCTCTTGTGTTCTTTCTCATTGAGCCATGAAGGACATTAGGAAAGAAACCATGAGACCTGTCCAGGTGGCAGACCTGCTCCACCAGTCACTGTATGTGCAAAGAAAAGATGTCTGTTGATCACTGCTAATACTTCTGAGGCCTTTGATACTTTTGATTGATTAACACCAATTCAGTGAAGTCAATCTGCTAATAGATGCTCTTTGAAGGATGTCGCTTTGTGGAAGAGAGTAAAAGTGAGCATCTTAGACTTCTGAACTTGAAGAACTGGTTATATGAGGATAGGAAATCTCCTTAATTTAATGTTCCATCAGCTCAGTCACTGTCCTTCAGTCTTATTATTTTGTTTTTGTTTTTGTTTTTTTGAGCAAGGAATACCAGGGTGACCTTGAACATGCTATATCACAGTGGTAGCCCTTGTAGGTCTATTCGTTTTGCCTTCCCCTCCCAAGAGTTCTGTTATTACAGACTGTCACCAAGCCCAGCTTACATGGTTATGCGATTCAACCCAGGGCTTTGTGTATGATAGACACACACATACCAGCTGTGTTATCTGCCTCAAGGTGTCCTTCAGTCTTTAATCTCCATGGATACATGCTTCATGCTGCATTTGATTATCTCTAACTCAGTCCTACTTAGTGTTCCAGTGAGGCTATTGGCCAGTATCACTTCTTGAATACCTTTCCCTTCTCTTGGCATGCTTTCACACCCACAGTCTCTGATACAATCCTACCAGTGTCATCAGGTACTCTATCAGGCCAAGCACTATGAAAATATTACACAAACACTCTCCTCGAAATTCTCCCCAGTGCAGAGGCAAAGTTCTGTCAGAGTACAATCAGCATTGACAGCAGGTGCGTACCCCGAGTAAGAAAAACAAAATACAGGCTCAGAAATAAGATACCCATAACACAATGAATGCTAAGCACATTTCTTTAGAATGGGTCCAATCCATTAGCATGTTTCTTTTTTCTCCTTTTGCTGTTCAATTGCCCTAAAATATACACATGAAAAGAATGCAAAAATTTAACACAATAAACACACTGAAAGTATGATAGACTCAGTGGAATGGCATCAGGAACATTGCTGATGACAATGTGTTGTGATTCTACCAACAGTTTGTACGTTATATTCTAGGGAAAACAAATCAACAAAAAAAAGTAATAGTGGGAATGATTCCCCATTATTCAGGAGCTGTAAACATATAACGATTTTAAAATTCTGTACATTTAAAAATAGCATGTTTCTTAACATCATTCATCATTTTCTCAGTCTGCATTCCTATAGCTTTGAGAACACTGTTTGAAAAGTGTGTTTGCAAGAGTATTGTCTACAGAAGTTTGGATTCCTCAGTGAACTTTGATCTCAAGGCCTGATATAAATGTGCTTCAGAAATATGAGCTCATGGGTTTCCGAACAAATGAGAGTAAAGAAAATGTCCTGATATTTGCTAATTGGTTTGAATAGAGCTTGGGATTTTAGTTTATGATGGTCCCAGTGTCTGGAGCAGCAGGAACACTATGTAGATGATTTCTGACTTTGCTTATACAGTAAGTTGATCATATTTCTCCTCCTATGACAAAATATCTGAAGGGGTAACTTAAGGAAGGAAAACTGTCTTCCTGGACTACAGTCTGTCAGAGAGGGCATGTCAACAGGAAACCAAGTCAGAGCTCTTCATAAAACAACAGATCAAGAAGGATGGGATACAGATTGGAGCCAAAGCTGTATAAATTTCAAGGCCCAATGCTAATGGCCTTCCATCACTGACCACCTAGTACATACATCCCACTGTTTCCCCATCTGCCTCAACAGTAAATCAAATGTACAAATACATGAGCTTGAGGGTCCATTCCAGGATATAGCTACAACCTACTGTGTCTATGGTGGATAATAGAGGATGTATGAAGTAAGTGAAAATGGAGGACCTGCATAGTGGTGCTGAGATTCACTCTGAATTGGTTCACAGATCTGATGATGCAACCTCTTCCATCTTCTGTGGACTAGGATGTGATGAATATCATGTATGACACACCCATTGACAATTGGTACAAATAGGGGCATCACATGCTCAAGATCCATTTGTTAGTCATTGATAAACAAATCACCCACATACTTCAGAGGTGACCCTCGTGTCCCTGCTTAAAAAGGGGATATCAGAATGGGGGAAAATATAACTAATAATAAAAGCCTACCACATAGTGGAACTTTTGCACTAAAAACTAAAATCACTGAAGTCAGTAAATGCAGTAAGAAAATAAAGTTACATAATTGACAGCTTGAGAAGATGCCTCTGTCTGCTCATATTGAAAGTAATAGGTTGCCTTAATTTTCCTATTAAATTCATTCTGCTCAGTGAAATTCAACTTATTTTAGGAAAAAGTCAGCCTTGCAAAATACTGGGACAAATTTAAACACATTTTTCTGTTACAGTTTATATTTACTTATCCTTTTAAAATAAGAAAGCTAGATGAATTACCATATAAGCAACATTTGAATACATATTAAATGTATAGAAATGCAGCATACATAACTATTAGAGAAGTGTCATTATTCACTTGCATTACTCTTTTAGGATTAATATCCTAATTATAATTTCCTGACCTTTAAACTTTTTTCTTTGTAGTATTAAACACATTAAAAAGTCCCTAAATTTTGTTGGATTGATTCACACTCCTTTAGGCTATTTCATGAAGACTGAGATTTCTGTTACTTCAAATTTCTTTGTCTCATAAACTGTGTCAGTTACTTAAAAAAAAAATAAATTCAGCCAGGTGGTGGTGGTGGTGCACACTGTTAATCCCAGCACTCAGGAGGCAGAGGCCAGAGGATCTTTGTTAGTTTGAGGCTAGCTGGGCTACAGAGTGAGTTCCAGGAAAGGCACAAAGCTACACAGAGAAACCCTGTCTTGAAAAACCTAAAATAAATAAATAAATAATAAATAATAATAAATTCAGTGTAGCTTTATAGATGAATACCTTAATTTCTCATGTATTCACAAGCAAAAATTGAGCTATGCATGGTGATTTATTAGCTACATGGTATTCTGATAAATGTATATTACATATAACGTTGTATGTATATGTGCCATATATGTTCATACATACATCTGTTCCATTAGCCAAAAGATATATGCATAAATAGAATAAATAAGTTAAAGATTATAAGTCACTTAGATCTGAAAAATAACCTAAAAGTTTATATTTTAACCAGTTGTGCATTGTATTTTACTTAATAATATAGTTATAGCAATAGTAGATATAATAAACATTCCAATCATTAAACTTTGACTTTAAGCTTGACCCGGTGGCACATGCTTGTTATTTTAGCTGCCTGGTAATGTGAGTTGGAATGACCAGAAGATTAAGATCAGCCTAAAAGGGCAGAAGAAGAGAGAAAAAATGGTAGAAAGAAGGAAGGGAGGGGGAAGGAGTCAGGGAGGGAGGGAGGGAGAAAGGGAAGGAGAGAGGGAGGGAGGAAGAAGAGTAAGAAAATAGGGAGAATTGGAGAGAAGAAGAGAGGATGGGAAGATATTAGGAAAACAGTCTTTCAAAATGTTTTTGATTACTAGAATAGAACTGAATAGTTTTCTTCATTTTTTTGTGACAATTGTTTATTTCTCTCTTTTCTTTTGTAAATTGTTCACCCTTTTCAAATATTCAATACTGTGTTTATAATTTTTTAAGGATCACACATTTTGTCAGTTCTCTGTTATGATTCTATTGCATTGATGACTTCAATGTTTTCACCAGTTTATAAAAAATATTTAAGGTCAGTCTTTTTGGGAAAATTTTCTGATTTTTTCCCCTTGTTTATTTTGATTAATTAAAAGCTTTCTATGTTTATTGTAATACTTATTTAATCTTTTACATTTATACATTGAGATTATTTATAAAGGCTTTAAATTTACCTATTACTTTCTTTTTCTTTTGATTTTACTCTTTACCTAAATTTTCTAATCCATTTTAAATTAATTAAGGAATATTACAAGGATGACTTCAGTATTTCTTTTATAAATTCGTTCTTCTCTTTTCCACATAATGATTATGACAATAAAATGCCATAGCCTTAATTTCCTCTGTCCTTTGCCCTACTTACGTTAATCTAATCTGATCATTTGGTGAGTCACTTTCCCATCCAACAAAACTTACTGGTTATTACAACACACCTGACTGGATGCTGGTCAGAATCCTAAGTGTGGACTGCACCTTCTGTGTTCAAGAAGGAACAAAAGTACTGTAACATGTTAGGAAGACTGAGGCTGGAGAAGCCCACGAGCATTTCACTCAGCTGCAGCCACTGGAAACTTTGAGCAGGGAATGGTGAGCTTAGGATTGACCTTTATCAGGCTTCTCCCAATATCTGTGTTTGAGATTGATGGCAAAGACATAAAGTATAAGCCTCCTTATTTAGGACAACAAGAGAGTATTGAGAAGATGGAGGGAGGTGACTAAGATGTGGGTTGCTGTGCGCAGAGTTCTCTAAGCACAGACAATTTGCTAGAAGATTCCATTTGCAGTATAAGTGAAACATGGAACTGAGGAAAACCCTAAGTCTGTCCTTTGTCTTGTTAAAATGTTGACTATTGACTTAGAGAACCAGATGAAAGAGATTTGGGAGAATCAATTTGGTTGTTGCTTTTGTTTCTTACTCTTTTGTGTGTGTGTGGACCTTGGGGATTTTATTTTGCACTTTTCAGTGCTGAGAGGCTTGCTACACACATGCAGAACTGTTGAAGGCACTTATACATTGGTGTACACAGGTTCTTGGCTAAAGATACATATTTTATTGTAGTGACAACAGAGGCCTAAACATTAGACTTGTACAAGGCTATCAAAAGACAGAAGCAGACAGGAAAGGGAAGAGAAGGGAGAGGCAGAGAGGAGAGGAGAGGAAGTGTGATGTTGAGGGTGTGTAGAAGGGGAGCAGATGAGTCCCTGGGCTTTCCCAACAGGAGGCTAATGTATAAGAAATTTACAAGTGTTAGCAGAAGCGTGTTTCTGTCCATATCTATCTCTGTCTCGTCATCTTCATCCATGCTGGCTTTCTTTTTGAAATAAACTTCAACATTGTTTCTAATTAAAAAGAAAAGAAAGGAAAACCAAAAAGGAAAGGAGAACAAGGAAAAGGAAAGAAGAGAAGGGCAGAGGAGGGAAGCAGAGAAGGAAAAAAGGTAGTGGAGGGCATCGAGTACTCTGGGTTTCTCCTGAGTCACACTGCACAGGCTCCATGGTCTGTGTCACATGCATGATGTGTCACATGTGTGATTGCAGAGAAGTCAGAAGAGATCTGAAAGTATCCATCGTGTGTAGTGATGTGGTCACTGTTAGTGAGATGATTGGCAAAAAGAATTTTAACAGATTTGTGGGACCAATACCTAGTTGATAGAACACGGACACAGAAGTATGGGAAAAACAAAACAAAAACAAAAACAAGCAAACCAACAAACCACCACCAACAACAACAACAAAAACCCTCCTGATTGCTTGGAAGAAGTTGCTGTGGAAACAGAGGTGTAGACCTAGGATTTTCTTTGACAAAGACTGGTGAAATGGTGAAAGGTTTACTTCTTGGAAATAATCATAAACAGGTAGTAATATCCTCTGGTATATGGGATAAATTGGAAATTTTGCCTCAAAGAGAAAACTTTGACAAAATATCTAATGTGAAGGCTGGCAAATAAATGTGATAGAAGATTTAAATGCCTTCCTATATGTCATGCTCTTCAGTGACCTATGAAAGATAGTAAATGCTGAAAGATTTTGTTTGGCTGCATGGAGGTCTATGGAGAGTTCATATGAATGGGAAAATGAGTGTAGCATGAAAGAAGATTTGGCATCATAGAGGTTCCCACTGTATCCCTTCTGCCTGAGCACTACATGTGGTGAAGAAGACAGGGTATTTATGATGCCACAGATATGAGGAAGCGGAAAAAGCCCTTACATGATGGGTGATGTCACTCTGTATGCTGTGAATGTGTTGCTCTGATTGATTGATAAATAAAATGCTGACTGGCCAGTAGCCAGGCAGGAAGTATAGGTGGAATAAGCAGATAAAGAGAATTCTGAGAAGAGGAAGACTGTGCCGATCAAGGAGCAACATGTAATGGGATACAGGTAAAGCCACAGAAAACATGGCAACATATAGTTTAACAGAAATGAGCTAAGTTTAAGTTTAAGAGCTAGTCAGTAGTAAGCCTGGGCTAATGGCTGAGCAGTAATAAATAATATTAAGCCTCTGTGTGATTATTTTATAAAAGGCTGTGGGACTATGGGTGAGAGATTTGTCCCAATCACAGGCCAGATGGGACAGAGGAAAACTCCCAGCTATACTTACATCTTCTGTGGCTTTTGAACCACACTAGGTTTCCTTTCCCTTCCTCTTGGACCTTTTGGGTTCAGTTATGATTTTAATTTTTTTTTGTTGTTGTTGTTTTGAAGATTCTTACCCTGGAGCATTTTACCAGAAAAGTAATATCTTGGTCATGGTTTTGGAGCCATCAACTTAATATTTAGGATATTTTATTTTAACAAGAATCTCTCTCTCTCTCTCTCTCTCTCTCTCTCTCTCTCTCTCTCTCTGTGTCTGTGTGTGTGTGTGTGTGTGTGTGTGTGTGTGTGCCTGAGTGCCTGTGTTTATATGTATCTATCAATTTTTCTGTCTGTGTGTATGTCTGAATATTTCTTTCTCTGTCTCTGTCTGTGTGTCTGTCTCTCTCTACTTATTTATGTTTGAGTGTTACTCTCTCTGCCTGTCTGTCTCTCTATGTGTCTGCTTCTATCTACTTCTGTCTTTCTGTCTCTCTGTCTTTGACTCTCTCTCTTTCTCTCTGTATGTCTTTCTGTCTCTCTTTTTCAGTATGCATGTGTGTCTGTCTGTCTCTTTCTCTCTCTCTGTCTCTCTCTCTCTGTCTCTCTCTGTGTCTCTCTGTGTCTCTCTCTGTCTCTCTGTCTCTCTCTCTCTCTCTCTCTCTCTCTCTCTCTCTCTCTCTCTCTCTATCTATATATATATATATATATATATATATATATATACACGCTTGTGTGTGTGTGTGTGTGTGTGTGTGTGTGTGTGTTTGCATGTATGTGAGAAAGAGAGAGAGAGAGACTTCCTGCCCTCTCTTTCTCTCCTTTCTTCCTTGTCTGGTCTGTACCTAGATAATTTGAAATGACATCATCATCTCTTAATGTTGCTCCCATGAGTACCATTCTGTGTCTGCTTGAAGTTAACCAGGCTCAAACACCACTCAGTTGTGACTCTGATGCTGTGTCACTTTCGCTATTTGACAGGAACCATTGACATTTCAGCTGTATCCAGAATCATGTGGGTCTATTTAGACCAACTTAAGTATGTGGATTTTGAAATAACGTATATCCTCAGAAGCCTTAGAAATGTGTTAATGCAGAATTTAAATGTGACATGCCTCTGAATTTAATCATTAACTCATTTGAACTTACATAATGTCATTTTAGTAGATTTGTATAAAAAGTCTTGGCTAGTGTGATATAGTAAATACATACTCTGTGATGGTCCAAATGTCATAACAATGAGCTAGTAAACATGGTTATGTGGGGGACTCTTTTGCTCTACATTTGGGTTTAGACAAAGCCAGTCACTGAAACAGTATTCCTAAGAAATTTTGTGATTTCCTGAGTAATAATAGCATTTGGCACCAAGCTTTTAAATCCATCAGAATTTCACTGGATATTTTTGTGTTTTGTTTTGTTTGCTTTGTTTCATTTTGTTTTGTTTTATGGAAAGTGTCTTCATTGTGTTGTTTGCCAAAGGAACAGGAGCTAGACATTTGGAATTTTCAATCTTACGCCAAACCCCTGGCTGAAAGTGGAATTGATCACCAATAGCCAATGATGTAATCAAACTTGCAGATACAGTAATGCCTTCACAAAATACCAGGGACAGAGTTCAGCGAACATTTGGATTGTTGTACTCATAAAGGTCCCTAAGGGGTGTCATGTGAGGGGATGGAATTCGAGCAAGTGTTCCTACATTCAGAGCTATGTATTTCTTCATCCATCTGTTCCTCTATCATTCCTCAGTCATGCTCTTTGTAAGGAATGGGTAAATGGAAGCAAAGTTATCCTCAGGATTTTGTGAATTGTTCTGTTATATTCATCAAACTTGAGCTGATGATGGTGGAAATTCTCATTTCAAGCTAGTCAGTCAGAAGTCCTCATCAAAAGTTGTGGTATGTGATTGGCATCTGCAATATGGAGCAGACCTTATTCTGTGGTATCTGATGCTTTTTCCAGGGTCTATCAGAACCAAGATAGATCATAGCATATGTAGAGAAACTAAATAGAGGAAAGCTAGCATACATTGCTACCAAGAGCATTTTGTTAAGTGGTATGTGGGAGTAAGTACAAAGGTTTTATTTAGCTGTCATGTGGTATTTTGTGAAATTTTATCAACTAAACACCTTCATTTGATCCCCAAATGTGTGTCATGAGTTTTTAAAAGGACACCAATCATCAGTCAAATGAAACACAAATTACAGGAATGGGGATGTAGCAGTTGATGGAGTGCTGCCCAGGCATATAGCAGGGACTACACTTCACAGTTTGCTGATAATGACATGCCCTTCTACAACAGGAATCAATATGCAATGGTGTTTAAATGAAGAGAGAAAAATCTCTGTGAAACCAAATCTTTATAATACTGTTAATCTTTTGCTTGTTTTGATATTATCATTATTTTGGATACCTAGAGGTCTGCAAAATTTTCTTAAGATTGCTTAAAATCCTACCTAGGAAACAATGAGGCAATCCTTTTATGATGTCTGTAGTAATATATGCATAACACTATGACTGATAAAATCATTCTGAATCGCTTGAGTCCAGCTGGGCCTGATGTATCTCCCTTTGTGCTACTCAACTTTAAGACTTAGACTGTGACTCATTTCTTTCTCAAGAAACTATGAGTTTACTTTTGTTGTTATGCATTTGCCTGTGATAATAGCAACAATCTCAACATCCCATTAATTTCAACATGAAAACCTTCATTACTTTTTAGAATGCAACTGATAAGTAAGACATCATGTGGGGATGGATAGAAGTTGGACATAAATGTCTGAAAACACTTATTACTCACCGCATAGCTCCTGCTGCTCCTGCTCCTGCTCCTGCTCCTGCTGCTGCTGCTGCTCCTGTTCCTGCTGCTGCTGCTGCTGCTCCTGTTCCTGCTGCTGCTCCTGCTCCTGCTCCTGCTCCTGCTGCTGCTGCTGCTGCTGCTGTGTCGCTTATGTGTTGACTTTCTGCCTTCAGGCTCCAGCAAAAAGGTGGCTTTCTGTGATGGAGATCCTAGGAGTTCTTATTAGTTCTATGGCTTTTGAAACATCAGAAGGTACTGACTAGAGCCCCCTTCAGCCCCATCCATGCAGTGCGTTTGCTCTTTTAGCTCCAGCTATCACAGAAAGGTGGGGGACTCATGGGTATGCTGATTGATCTTCACTGCGTAGGAAAAGCTAAAGATAATGTGCTGCCATTCATAAGATTGGTAAAATCACACATAGGTCTGAGAAACAAGAAGTTCGAATTAATAGTTACAGGAGAGTATAGAAGAAAACAGATCTCAGAACTTAATATATTCTGATATAGAGAAGGGCTAGAAATCATTTCTGTCTTTCAAATTCTCAAAATACAATCTGTAGAGAGAAAAAGTACAGAATAATTTTTGTGATCAAAGCTATTAAAAATGTTACGTCAGCCAGTCGGTGGTGGTGCACGCCTTTAATCCCAGGAGGCAGAGCCAGGAGGATCTTTGTGAGTTCGAGGCCAGCCTGGTCTCCAAAGCAAGTTCCGGGAAAGTTGCAAAGCTACACAGAGAAGCCCTGTCTTTAACCCCCCCCCAAAAAATAAAATTAAATTAAAATAAAAATGTTATATCATGCCATTTTACTACTGTTAATGCAAAGTAATGTGTTTTAAAATGGTTACATTTGAACCACTGTTTTGGTGATCAACTACTACCACTTTAAACATATGCTAATAAGAAGTTAATGACATATTTTAATACAATACAAATACCAGATTTTAGGAGCCTGCTGTGTTTTGATAACACTATCAATGTTACCTTATTTAGTTCCAAAATATGTCTCTGTGAGGACAACACTATGCCAGTTACCAATCTGTTACCAGACTAATGCCTCTGTATCCAAAGTACACACTGAGGTAGACTGAGTGTTTACCTAAGATTGTGTTTCCAAGCTGTGCTGAACAATGAGGGCTCTGTTATGTTGTTTTTTTCCCTTCAAGATTAAACAGTATCCACTAAAAATAGGTGTGACTAAAGGCTAGTTGTTAAAAGAATATATTTCCTTGTAGAAAGCAGCCTGGAGTTGGTACTGTAGCACTTTAATATCATCCATGTGCCTGGATACCAGTGAGCTGCTAGGAGACACACAAATGAACTACATTATCCATTTGGACACTAACATCTAACTTCTTAGGAAGTTCGATTCTCCAAGGCTCCCAAATAATGTATAACCAATAAAGACTTCTCACTAATATTAGCTCTCATAAAACACATTTTTCTTAGTTAAAAAAAAAAAAAAGCACCTGAAAATGTAGCCAGCCAAACCAATCTCCAGTTGTTGAAATTCTGCATGCTCTCTTAGCAGTTAATGCTAACTGGCCCTTAAGTTTGTATTTCTCTTTACT